>NC_060186.1:368189-491067 GCF_021184085.1 Oncorhynchus gorbuscha | reverse complement strand
TAGCTGGAACTCTTTCACTTTCATTTCTTGCCAACTGTGTTAAGAAAGACTGAATTATGAAAGTAAAATGCTAAAATTCATCAGTGTAACACGTTATAGCAGGTACACTGGCCTAGATATCCATACAGTATACAGATACGTTTCATTATGCACAGCACACTTCTGGTATGATGGTGTTTATCTAGCTAGAACAATACAAACCCACATGTAGAAGAGCAGCTAGCTGGTTAACCTATCTGGTAGCTAGCTAGCCAGCAGCATTTTCACTTACTTCAGTTTAGTGGTTTTCTCTTGTTATTAACTTATTGAAGCCTTAATCATGTCACATCATACAGTTCATGTTAACTAAAGAGGTCTTAATTGCAAGTAGAGATAGTTGAAGATTTCCACGTTTTACAATCGAGAAGATTGAAGAGGCTTTGACAGAAGCTCAATGGTCAACAAATATTATCAAATAGTTGACTTCAACTACGGAAAGAGATTGGCGTTCTGACTTCAACTACGGAAAGAGATTGGCGTTCTGACTTCAACTACGGAAAGAGATTGGCGTTCTGACTTCAACTACGGAAAGAGATTAGCGTTCTGACTTCAACTACGGAAAGAGATTAGCGTTCTGACTTCAACTACGGAAAGAGATTAGCGTTCTGACTTCAACAACGGAAAGAGATTAGCGTTCTGACTTCAACTACGGAAAGAGATTAGCGTTCTGACTTCAACTACGGAAAGAGATTAGCGTTCTGACTTCAACTACGGAAAGTCAAAAAAGACTAAAATAGGAAAATAATAACCACAAATGTTTTCAAAAAAATAAAACTTTGCTAGGATATTAGGGAACATGTATTTGTTCGGAACGACTATAATATGGTGTTATCCAAGATCAATATTTAAATCCATTAAAAAATAAACGCGATAAATTTCAAAACATTTACAGCTGCGTCATTATTCATTTTTTCCAAAAACGCGTTTTGTACGGACGCCTCTGAGTTGCCGTAGTTGTAGTTTGTTGGTTCAGAACAGAATCAGACACTGCTGAAATATAAGTGGAATAAACAGCTAGCGACATAATCATATCATGAGTCGATCGTACAATGACGAGTTACAATATTTGGACAAGATTGACAAGAACTGCTGGCGAATCAAGAAAGGTTTCGTCCCAAATATGCAGGTGATTAAGCTAAAACGAACTTATATGGAATGAATTAAACGTTAGCACATGTCCGTAGTTTGATAGCTTCAGACGTGGCTTGCTACTAATCCAGCTTGACTCTGTTATTGTTGCTCTTGTCTTTTGTATGTAGATCAGGTGTAAGAGCGTAGTAGCTACATAAGCTATCTCATTCAGCTAACCTAGTATGTCGTGTGGACTTGGACAGCTCATCAAAACCTTCCCATCTCATTCCAGGTGGAAGGAGTGTTTTACGTCAACGAGTCCCTGGAGAAGCTGATGTTTGAGGAGCTGCGTAACGCGTGTAAAGGAGGAGGTAGACAACAACAACATGATCATGTTAACAGACAAGCTCCTGTATTGATTTGACTGATTTGGTTGTTGTTGTTGTTGTTGTTGTTGTTTGTCGTCAGGTTTTGGTGGGTTTCTCCCCGCCATGAAACAGATTGGAAACGTTGCAGCTCTGCCGGGTATAGTCCATGTAAGTAGATGTTTGGTCCGGATCAGTCCTTAACACAAGTCCGCGGAGATGACGCTGACAACCGTTATCTAACCAGCTATAAACTGACATATTGACACTCTGTAATATCTCATCGGTTTCTCCCAGACACATATTTAGCCTTGTCACGGACTAAGAAGCCCTTTCAATGGAGATTCTCCAATGAGTTTGCTTGTCAGTCCAGGAGTTCTCTTAACCTGTGTCCAGGAAACATGGCCTAATAGTGTCCCCAAACCTCTCTCTCTCCCTCAGAAGTCCATCGGCCTGCCAGACTGCCACTCGGGGTATGGGTTCGCCATCGGAAACATGGCTGCCTTTGACATGAGCGACCCCAACGCTGTCGTATCCCCAGGTACAGAGGATACACACAGTCCAACAGGCTGTCCTGTCTAATCTCTGGTGTGGGGTTTGACATTAACCGTGTGTGTGTGTGTGTGTGTGTGTGTGAGCTAGGTGGTGTGGGGTTTGATATTAACTGTGGAGTGCGTCTACTAAGGACCAACCTAGACGAGGGAGACGTCCAGCCTGTCAAGGAGCAGCTGGCTCAGGCCCTGTTTGACCACATCCCTGTAGGAGTCGGCTCCAAGGGAGTCATCCCTATGACCGCCAAGTAAGGAGGCACCAACACCCTGCTGTCTGCTGGCACCAACACCCTGCTGTCTGCAGGCACCAACACCCTGCTGTCTGCAGGCACCAACACCCTGCTGTCTGCAGGCACCAACACCCTGCTGTCTGCAGGCACCAACACCCTGCTGTCTGCAGGCACCAACACCCTGCTGTCTGCAGGCACCAACACCCTGCTGTCTGCAGGCACCAACACCCTGCTGTCTGCAGGCACCAACACCCTGCTGTCTGCAGGCACCAATACCCTGCTGTCTACAGGCACCAATACACCAATGCCCTGCTGTCTACAGGCACCAATACACCAATACCCTGCTGTCTGCAGGCACCAATACACCAATACCCTGCTGTCTGCAGGCACCAATACACCAATACCCTGCTGTCTGCAGGCACCAATACACCAATACCCTGCTGTCTGCTGGCACCAATACACCAATACCCTGCTGTCTGCAGGCACCAATACACCAATACCCTGCTGTCTACAGACACCAATACACCAATACCCTGCTGTCTACAGACACCAATACCCTGCTGTCTGCAGGCACCAATACCCTGCTGTCTGCAGACACCAATACACCAATACCCTGCTGTCTGCAGACACCAATACACCAATACCCTGCTGTCTACAGGCACCAATACACCAATACCCTGCTGTCTACAGGCACCAATACCCTGCTGTCTGCAGACACCAATACACCAATACCCTGCTGTCTGCAGGCACCAATACCCTGCTGTCTGCAAACACCAATACAACAATACCCTGCTGTCTACAGGCATCAATACCCTGCTGTCTGCAGGCACCAATTCACCAATACCCTGCTGTCTACAGACACCAATACACCAATACCCTGCTGTCTGCAGGCACCAATACCCTGCTGTCTGCAGACACCAATACAACAATACCCTGCTGTCTACAGACACCAATACACCAATACCCTGCTGTCTGCAGGCACCAATACACCAATACCCTGCTGTCTATATACACCAATACCCTGCTGTCTACAGGCACCAATACACCAATACCCTGTTGTCTACAGACACCAATACACCAATACCCTGCTGTCTACAGGCAACAATACCCTGCTGTCTGCAGGCACCAATACACCAATACCCTGCTGTCTACAGGCACCAATACCCTGCTGTCTGCAGGCACCAATACACCAATACCCTGCTGTCTGCAGGCACCAATACACCAATACCCTGCTGTCTGCAGGCACCAATACCCTGCTGTCTGCAGACACCAATACAGCAATACCCTGCAGGCACCAATACACCAATACCCTGCTGTCTACAGGCACCAATACACCAATACCCTGCTGTCTACAGGCACCAATACACCAATACCCTGCTGTCTGCAGACACCAATACAACAATACCCTGCAGGCACCAATACACCAATACCCTGCTGTCTGCAGGCACCAATACACCAATACCCTGCTGTCTGCAGGCACCAATACACCAATACCCTGCTGTCTGCAGGCACCAATACACCAATACCCTGCTGTCTGCAGACACCAATACAACAATACCCTGCAGGCACCAATACACCAATACCCTGCTGTCTGCAGGCACCAATACACCAATACCCTGCTGTCTGCAGGCACCAATACACCAATACCCTGCTTTCTGCAGGCACCAATACACCAATACCCTGCTGTCTGCAGGCACCAATACACCAATACCCTGCTGTACAGACACCAATACACCAATACCCTGCTGTCTGCAGGCACCAATACACCTTTACCCTGCTGTCTGCAGGCACCAATACACCAATACCCTGCTGTCTACAGACACCAATACACCAATACCCTGCTGTCTACAGACACCAATACACCAATACCCTGCTGTCTGCAGACACCAATACACCAATACCCTGCTGTCTACAGATACCAACACCCTGCTGTCTACAAACACCAATACACCAATACTGGTCCCTAATTGAAGGCTGTCTGTTACAGGGATCTAGAGGAGGCTCTAGAGATGGGAGGGGATTGGTCCCTGAGAGAAGGCTGTCTGTTACAGGGATCTAGAGGAGGCTCTAGAGATGGGGTGGACTGGTCCCTGAGAGAAGGCTGTGTATAGACTGATACCTTGTCTGTTACAGGGATCTAGAGGAGGCTCTAGAGATGGGAGTGGACTGGTCCCTCAGAGAAGGCTATGCCTGGGCAGAGGATAAGGAGCACTGTGAGGAGTATGGCAGGATGCTGCAGGCCGACCCCAACAAGGTCTCCTCCAAGGCCAAGAAGAGAGGCCTTCCTCAGGTAACACCACACCCTAACTAACCCTGACCCCTGACCCCCAACAAGGTCTCCAAGGCCAAGAAGAGGCCTGCCTCAAGTAACACCACTCCCTAACTAACCCTGACCCCTGACCCCCAACAAGGTCTCCTCCAAGGCCAAGAAGAGTGGCCTGCCTCAGGTAACGCAACTCCCTAACTAACCCTGACCCCTGACCCCCAACAAGGTCTCCAAGGCCAAGAAGAGAGGCTTGCCTCAGGTAACACCACTCCCTAACTGACCCCTGACCCCCAACAAGGTCTCCTCCAAGGCCAAGAAGAGAGGCCTGCCTCAAGTAACACCACTCCCTAACTAACCCTGACCCCTGCCCCCAACAAGGTCTCCTCCAAGGCCAAGAAAAGTGGCCTGCCTCAGGTAACACCACTCCCTAACTAACCCTGACCCCTGACCCCCAACAAGGTCTCCTCCAAGGCCAAGTAGAGAGGCCTGCCTCAGGTAACACCACTCCCTAACTAACCCTGACCCCCAACAAGGTCTCCTCCAAGGCCAAGAAGAGTGGCTTGCCTCAGGTAACACCACTCCCTAACTAACCCTGACCCCCAACAAGGTCTCCTCCAAGGCCAAGAAGAGTGGCCTGCCTCAGGTAACGCAACTCCCTAACTAACCCTGACCCCTGACCCCCAACAAGGTCTCCTCCAAGGCCAAGTAGAGAGGCCTGCCTCAGGTAACACCACTCCCTAACCTATAATGACCTGTCCTTTTTCCAGCTGGGTACTCTGGGGGCAGGGAACCACTACGCTGAGATCTATAATGACCTGTCCTTATTCCAGCTGGGTACTCTGGGGGCAGGGAACCACTACGCTGAGATCTATAATGACCTGTCCTTATTCCAGCTGGGTACTCTGGGGGCAGGGAACCACTACGCTGAGATCTATAATGACCTGTCCTTATTCCAGCTGGGTACTCTGGGGGCAGGGAACCACTACGCTGAGATCTATAATGACCTGTCCTTATTCCAGCTGGGTACTCTGCTGAGGGTCCTTATTCCAGCAGGAAACCACTACGCTGAGATCTATAATGACCTGTCCTTATTCCAGCTGGGTACTCTGGGGGCAGGGAACCACTACGCTGAGATCTATAATGACCTGTCCTTTTCCAGCTGGGTACTCTGGGGGCAGGGAACCACTACGCTGAGATCTATAATGACCTGTCCTTATTCCAGCTGGGTACTCTGGGGGCAGGGAACCACTACGCTGAGATCTATAATGACCTGTCCTTATTCCAGCTGGGTACTCTGGGGGCAGGGAACCACTACGCTGAGATCCAGGTGGTGGATGAGATCTATAATGACTATGCTGCTAAGAAGATGGGCATCGACCACAAGGGCCAGGTGTGTGTGATGATCCACAGTGGCAGCAGGGGCTGGGCCACCAGGTGGCGACAGGTAGGACTGCTCTCTCGACCCATGTTGGAAATGTGCATTTTTGTTTTGTTTTAAAGAATTGTCTGTAACGTGGTCACTTGTGCTGCGTTTGCTGGCACTGGTGGTATTGGTTCGGTGTGTTGGTTCGTCTTGGTCAGGTTGTTGTTGCTGTTTGTCTGTAACGTGGTCACTTGTCTGCGTTGGTGCACGTGTGTTGGTTCTCGTCTTAGTCAGGTTGTTGTTGCTGTTTGTCTGTAACGTGGTCACTTGTCTGCGTTGCTGCACGGTGGATTGGTTCTCGTCTTGGTCAGGTTGTTGTTGCTGTTTGTCTGTAACGTGGTCACTTGTCTGCGTTGGTGCACGGTGTGTTGGTTCTCGTCTTGGTCAGGTTGTTGTTGCTGTTTGTCTGTAACGTGGTCACTTGTCTGCGTTGCTGCACGGTGGATTGGTTCTCGTCTTGGTCAGGTTGTTGTTGTTGTTGTTGTTGTTGTTTATCAATGACTTACCTGGTTAAATAAAGGGAAAAATATACATTGATCTGTTTTAGAATAAGACTGTTACTTTACCAAAGCAGTACCAGGTACCAAAGCATTTCTGCAACCTTGAAGGTCCCCAAGAACACAGTGGCCTCCATCATTCTTAAATGGAAGAAGTTTGGAACGACCAAGAAGACTCTTCCTAGAGCTGGCCAGCCGGCCAAACTGAGCAATCGGGGGAGATGGGCCTTGGTCAGGGAGGTGACCAAGAACCCGATGGTCACTCTGACAGAGCTCCTCTGTGGATATGGGAGATCCTTCCAGAAGGACAACCATCTCTTCAGCACTCCACCAATCAGGTCTTTATGGTAGAGTGGGGAGACGGAAGCCACTCCTCAGTAAAAGACACATGACAACCTGCTATGAGTTTTCCTGAAGGCACCTAAAGGACTTAGACCATGAGAAACAAGATTTTCTGGTCTGATGAAACCAAGGTTGGACTCTTGGCCTGAATGCCAAGCGTCATGTCTGGAGGAAACCTGGCACCACAACCCACCATCCCTACGGTGAAGCATGGTGGTAACAGCATCATGCTGTGGGGATGTTTTTCAGCAGCAGGGCCAGGAGGGAGACTAGTCAGGATCGAGGAAAGATGAACGGAGCAAAGTACAGAGATCCTTGATGAAAACCTCCAGAAATGCAGGACCTCAGGACAAGTCTTCCAACAGGACAACAACCCAGACTTGAACCTGATACAACACTGGAGAGACTTTAGGACAAGTCTGTCAGCGATGCTCCCCATCCAACAGCCAGAGCTTGAGTTGATTTTTATAAATTAGGAAAAACCTTTTTACTTTGTCATTATGGGGCATTGTGGGGGGGACAATTTAATCAATTTTAGAATAAGGCTAACCTAACAAAATGTGCAAAAAGTCAAGGGTCTGAATACCTCCTGAATCCACTGAAGAACAACCCTTGAATAATTAGGTGTCCCAACTTTTGACTGGTGCTGTATATGCTCTGGTAGATGCCCTGGTTGCCATGGAGAAGGCGATGAAGCGAGACAAGATCCAGGTGAACGATCGTCAGCTGGCGTGCGCCCGGATCTTTTCAGAGGAGGGACAAGACTACCTGAAAGGAATGGTCTGAGTACTATGCTTAGGTAAATGTGATGACCTTCCTCACACGACAGGTAACTGAATAAATTAGCAAAGACGGGTAACTGACCCTAACTTACCTGAGGCGGGTAACTGGGGGACGGGTAAACCCTAATTAACCCCACCTGAGACGGGTAACTTTAAATGAGAAGGTAACCTAACAAACCCCACCTGAGACGGGTAACTGACCCTAACTAACCCCACCTGAGACGGGTAACTGACCCTAACTAACCCCACCTGAGACGGGTAACTGAGAACTAACCCCACCTGAGACGGGTAACTGACCCTAACTAACCCCACCTGGAGACGGGTAACTGACCCTAACTAACCCCACCTGAGACGGGTAACTGACCCAACTAACCCCACCTGAGACGGGTAACTGACCCCACCTGAGATGGGTAAGACCCTAACTAACCCCACCTGAGACGGGTAACTGACCCCACCTGAGACAGGTAACTGACCCCACCTGAGACGGGTAACTGACCCCACCTGAGAGGAGGGTAACTGACCCCACCTGAGAAGGTAACTGACCCCACCTGAGACGGGTAACTGACCCCACCTGCCTGGGTCAACTGACCCCACCTGAGACGGGTAACTGACCCCACCTGACACGGGCAACTGACCCCACCTGAGACGGGTAACTGACCCCACCTGAGACGGGTAACTGACCCCACTTGAGACGGGTAACTGACCCCACCTGAGACGGGTAACTGACCCCACCTGAGACGGGTAACTGACCCCACCTGAGACGGGTAACTGACCCTAACTGACCCCACCTGACACGGGCAACTGACCCCACCTGACACGGGCAACTGACCGCACCTGAGACGGGCAACTGACCGCACCTGAGACGGGCAACTGACCGCACCTGAGACGGGCAACTGACCGCACCTGAGACGGGCAACTGACCCCACTTGAGACAGGTAACTGACCCCACTTGAGACAGGTAACTGACCCCACTTGAGACAGGTAACTGACCCCACTTGAGACAGGTAACTGACCCCACCTGAGACAGGTAACTGACCCCACCTGAGACGGGTAACTGACCCTAACTGACCCCACCTGACACGGGCAACTGACCGCACCTGAGACGGGTAACTGACCGCACCTGAGACAGGTAACTGACCCCACTTGAGACAGGTAACTGACCCCACTTGAGACAGGTAACTGACCCCACTTGAGACAGGTAACTGACCCCACTTGAGACAGGTAACTGACCCCACTTGAGACAGGTAACTGACCCCACTTGAGACAGGTAACTGACCCCACCTGAGACGGGTAACTGACCCTAACTGACCCCACCTGAGACGGGTAACTGACCCCACCTGAGATGGGTAACTGACCCTAACTGACCCCACCTGAGACAGGTAACTGACCCCACTTGAGACAGGTAACTGACCCCACTTGAGACAGGTAACTGACCCCACTTGAGACAGGTAACTGACCCCACCTGAGACGGGTAACTGACCCCACCTGAGACGGGTAACTGACCCTAACTGACCCCACCTGAGACAGGTAACTGACCCCACCTGAGACAGGTAACTGACCCCACTTGAGACAGGTAACTGACCCCACTTGAGACAGGTAACTGACCCCACTTGAGACAGGTAACTGACCCCACCTGAGACGGGTAACTGACCCTAACTGACCCCACCTGAGACAGGTAACTGACCCCACTTGAGACAGGTAACTGACCCCACTTGAGACAGGTAACTGACCCCACTTGAGACAGGTAACTGACCCCACTTGAGACAGGTAACTGACCCCACCTGACACGGGCAACTGACCGCACCTGAGACAGGTAACTGACCCCACCTGAGACGGGTAACTGACCCCACCTGAGACGGGTAACTGACCCCACCTGAGACGGGTAACTGACCCCACCTGAGACAGGTAACTGACCCCACTTGAGACAGGTAACTGACCCCACTTGAGACAGGTAACTGACCCCACTTGAGACAGGTAACTGACCCCACTTGAGACAGGTAACTGACCCCACTTGAGACAGGTAACTGACCCCACCTGACAGCAACTGACCGCAGGAGACAGGTAACTGACCCCACCTGAGACGGGTAACTGACCCCACCTGAGACGGGTAACTGACCCCACCTGAGACAGGTAACTGACCCCACTTGAGACAGGTAACTGACCCCACTTAGAGACAGGTAACTGACCCCACCTGAGACAGGTAACTGACCACTCCAGTGTGACTTCTCCGCGTCTCTGTCTCCTCCAGGCGTTTGCCAAGGTGTTCACCACCACTCCTGATGACCTGGACATGCATGTGATCTATGACGTGTCTACCATAACATCGCCAAGGTGGAGGAACACATGGTAGATGGGAAACAGAAGACTCTGCTGCTGCATCCCAAGGGATCCACCGGGCCTTCCCTCCACACCACCCCTCATCCCTGTAGACTACCAGGTACTCCCTCATCCCTGTAGACTACCAGATACTCCCTCTCATCCCTGTAGACTACTAGGTACCCCCCCTCATCCCTGTAGACAACCAGGTACACCCCCTCATCCCTGTAGACTACCAGGTACCCCCCCTCATCCCTGTAGACTACCAGGTACCCCCTCATCCCTGTAGACTACCAGGTACCCCCTCATCCCTGTAGACTACCAGGTACCCCCCTCATCCCTGTAGACTACCAGGTACACCCCCTCATCCCTGTAGACTACCAGGTACACCCCCTCATCCCTGTAGACTAACAGGTACTCCCCTCATCCCTGTAGACTACCAGGTACTCCCCTCATCCCTGTAGACTACCAGGTACCCCCCTCATCCCTGTAGACTACCAGGTACTCCCCCCTCATCCCTGTAGACTACCAGGTACCCCCTCATCCCTGTAGACTACCAGGTACCCCTCATCCCTGTAGACTACCAGGTACTTCCTCATCCCTGTAGACTACCAGGTATTCCCTCATCCCTGTAGACTACCAGGTACACCCCTCATCCCTGTAGACTACCAGGTACCCCCTCTCATCCCTGTAGACTACCAGGTACCCCCTCTCATCCCTGTAGACTACCAGGTATACCCCCCAACATCAATACAGAATGAAGTTATGGTTTAATGTTACCTATAACATTATTGACTATCTACTTTAGGGCCAATCTGACAGCCCATGTTTCTCTGGCCCTAAAGTAGTGTCATTTTGATGCAGACTGTTTTTAAAATGCTTCCTGTTTCTGGTCCAATCAGCTGACAGGCCAGCCGGTGTTGATCGGGGCACGATGGGCACCTGCAGTTACGTCCTGACGGGCACGGAACAGGGCATGACGGAGACCTTCGGCACCACCTGCCACGGCGCGGTAAGGCTTTACTACACCTCTTGTCGCTTTACTACACCTCTCTGTCGCTTTACTACACCTCTGTCGCTTTACTACACCTCTGTCGCTTTACTACACCTCTGTCGCTTTACTACACCTCTCTGTCGCTTTACTACACCTCTGTCGCTTTACTACACCTCTCTGTCGCTTTACTACACCTCTGTCGCTTTACTACACCTCTGTCGCTTTACTGCACCTCTGTCGCTTTACTGCACCTCTGTCGCTTTACTGCACCTCTGTCGCTTTACTGCACCTCTGTCGCTTTACTGCACCTCTGTCGCTTTACTGCACCTCTGTCGCTTTACTACACCTCTCTGTCGCTTTACTACACCTCTCTGTCGCTTTACTACACCTCTCTGTCGCTTTACTGCACCTCTCTGTCGCTTTACTGCACCTCTGTCGCTTTACTGCACCTCTGTCGCTTTACTGCACCTCTCTGTCGCTTTACTGCACCTCTGTCGCTTTACTGCACCTCTGTCGCTTTACTGCACCTCTGTCGCTTTACTGCACCTCTGTCGCTTTACTGCACCTCTGTCGCTTTACTGCACCTCTGTCGCTTTACTGCACCTCTGTCGCTTTACTGCACTCTGTCGCTTTACTGCACCTCTGTCGCTTTACTGCACCTCTGTCGCTTTACTGCACCTCTCTGTCGCTTTACTGCACCTCTCTGTCGCTTTACTGCACCTCTCTGTCGCTTTACTGCACCTCTCTGTCGCTTTACTGCACCTCTCTGTCGCTTTACTGCACCTCTCTGTCGCTTTACTGCACCTCTGTCGCTTTACTGCACCTCTGTCGCTTTACTACACCTCTGTCGCTTTACTACACCTCTGTCGCTTTACTACACCTCTGTCGCTTTACTACACCTCTGTCGCTTTACTACACCTCTGTCGCTTTACTACACCTCTGTCGCTTTACTACACCTCTCTGTGCTTTACTACACCTCTCTGTCACTGTGTTCCTTGGTATGTCCATACTATAACAAGTAGTAACGATGGACTGCCTCCATCTGTTCATTATCAAGAACATCTTTTACTCAACATTGAACTCTTGTCTCCAGGGTCGGGCTCTGTCTCGGGCCAAATCCCGCAGGAACATCGACTTCCAGGACGTGTTGGACAAGCTGGCAGACAAGGGTATCGCCATCAGGGTGGCTTCGCCCAAACTAGTCATGGAAGAGGTATCGCCCAAACTAGTCATGGAGGAGGTAGGCTTCGCCCAAACTAGTCATGGAAGAGGTAGACTTTGCCCAAACTAGTCATGGAGGAGGTAGGCTTCACCCAAACTAGTCATGGAAGAGGTAGACTTTGCCCAAACTAGCCATGGAAGGGGTAGGCTTCGCTTCACCCAGACCAGTCATGGAAGGGGTAGGCTTCGCTTCACCCAGACTAGTCATGGAAGGGGTAGGCTTCGCTTCACCCAGACTAGTCATGGAAGGGGTAGGCTTCGCTTCGCCCAGACTAGTCATGGAAGGGGTAGGCTTCGCTTCACCCAGACTAGTCATGGAAGGGGTAGGCTTCGCTTCACCCAGACTAGTCATGGAAGGGGTAGGCTTCGCTTCACCCAGACTAGTCATTGAAGGGGTAGGCTTCACCCAGACTAGTCATGGAAGGGGTAGGCTTCGCTTCACCCAGACTAGTCATGGAAGGGGTAGGCTTCGCTTCACCCAGACTAGTCATGGAAGGGGTAGGCTTCACCCAGACTAGTCATGGAAGGGGTAGGCTTCGCCCAGACTAGTCATGGAAGGGGTAGGCTTCGCCCAGACTAGTCATGGAAGGGGTAGGCTTCGCCCAGACTAGTCATGGAAGGGGTAGGCTTCGCCCAGACTAGTCATGGAAGGGGTAGGCTTTGCCCAGACTAGTCATGGAAGGGGTATGCTTCGCTTCGCCCAGACTAGTCATGGAAGGGGTAGGCTTTGCCCAGACTAGTCATGGAAGGGGTATGCTTCGCTTCGCCCAGACTAGTCATGGAAGGGGTAGGCTTCGCCCAGACTAGTCATGGAAGGGGTAGGCTTCGCCCAGACTAGTCATGGAAGGGGTATGGCTTCGCCCAGACTAGTCATGGAAGGGGTAGGCTTTGCCCAGACTAGTCATGCTACAGTGGGGGGGGTCGTGGCTATTGTGTTAAAAGACTAACAGTATTTTCTTACCATTTCTAGGCTCCGGAGTCGTACAAAAACGTGTGTGATGTCGTCAACACGTGTCACGATGCTGGAATCAGCAAGAAAGCCATCAAACTACGACCCATCGCCGTGATCAAGGGATAAGGCTGCACCACTCTGCTAGTGACGGCATTGGCCATGGCACTCCCTCCAGGAGCCAATCACCAGGCAGAGAGCTGAGCTGGCGGAGGAGCCAATGGGGAAGTGTCTGACTGCGAGTGAGCATGTCCGTCTTCATAGACTGACTTGACAAGGGATCGGTTTCCTCCGCTCCACTTCCTGTTTATGACCAGTGTGATTATTTTGACATGGGGGGTGATTTGTTCGTTGAGTGATCAATTTAATTGGACCGGATGAGCTCTTTAATATTGTCAAGTCTGAGAGGGTGAAGTGTCTTGGGTTTACCTTTCATTCATTGCAAAATCACTGTGGAATATAACTTTGAGATTCAGGTTAACCACAGATAATAAAATACAAGACGACAGATTTAATGCCTCTGGTCGTCACTTTGTTCCAACATCTGAAGAAAACAAACACTAAAGCTTCACATGGTGAGGAGATGGTTTGGGAACTCGATTCTCTGACCAGATTGATCTCCTCACTACCTCTCACCCATTGGTGAGGAGATGGTTTGGGAACTCGATTCTCTGACCAGATTGATCTCCCTCACCCATTGGTGAGGAGATGGTTTGGGAACTCGATTCTCTGACCAGATTGATCTCCCTCACCCATTGGTGAGGAGATGGTTTGGGAACTCGATTCTCTGACCAGATTGATCTCCCTCACCCATTGGTGAGGAGATGGTTTGGGAACTCGATTCTCTGACCAGATTGATCTCCCTCACCCATTGGTAGGAGATGGTTTGGGAACTCGATTCTCTGACCAGATTGATCTCCTCACTACCTCTCACCCATTGGTAGGAGATGGTTTGGGAACTCGATTCTCTGACCAGATTGATCTCCCTCACCCATTGGTGAGGAGATGGTTTGGGAACTCGATTCTCTGACCAGATTGATCTCCCTCACCCATTGGTGAGGAGATGGTTTGGGAACTCGATTCTCTGACCAGATTGATCTCCCTCACCCATTGGTGAGGAGATGGTTTGGGAACTCGATTCTCTGACCAGATTGATCTCCCTCACCCATTGGTGAGGAGATGGTTTGGGAACTCGATTCTCTGACCAGATTGATCTCCCTCACCCATTGGTAGGAGATGGTTTGGGAACTCGATTCTCTGACCAGATTGATCTCCCTCACCCATTGGTAGGAGATGGTTTGGGAACTCGATTCTCTGACCAGATTGATCTCCCTCACCCATTGGTAGGAGATGGTTTGGGAACTCGATTCTCTGACCAGATTGATCTCCCTCACCCATTGGTAGGAGATGGTTTGGGAACTCGATTCTCTGACCAGATTGATCTCCCTCACCCATTGGTGAGGAGATGGTTTGGGAACTCGATTCTCTGACCAGATTGATCTCCCTCACCCATTGGTGAGGAGATGGTTTGGGAACTCGATTCTCTGACCAGATTGATCTCCCTCACCCATTGGTAGGAGATGGTTTGGGAACTCGATTCTCTGACCAGATTGATCTCCCTCACCCATTGGTGAGGAGATGGTTTGGGAACTCGATTCTCTGACCAGATTGATCTCCCTCACCCATTGGTAGGAGATGGTTTGGGAACTCGATTCTCTGACCAGATTGATCTCCCTCACCCATTGGTGAGGAGATGGTTTGGGAACTCGATTCTCTGACCAGATTGATCTCCCTCACCCATTGGTAGGAGATGGTTTGGGAACTCGATTCTCTGACCAGATTGATCTCCCTCACCCATTGGTGAGGAGATGGTTTGGGAACTCGATTCTCTGACCAGATTGATCTCCCTCACCCATTGGTAGGAGATGGTTTGGGAACTCGATTCTCTGACCAGATTGATCTCCCTCACCCATTGGTAGGAGATGGTTTGGGAACTCGATTCTCTGACCAGATTGATCTCCCTCACCCATTGGTAGGAGATGGTTTGGGAACTCGATTCTCTGACCAGATTGATCTCCCTCACCCATTGGTGAGGAGATGGTTTGGGAACTCGATTCTCTGACCAGATTGATCTCCCTCACCCATTGGTGAGGAGATGGTTTGGGAACTCGATTCTCTGACCAGATTGATCTCCCTCACCCATTGGTAGGAGATGGTTTGGGAACTCGATTCTCTGACCAGATTGATCTCCCTCACCCATTGGTGAGGAGATGGTTTGGGAACTCGATTCTCTGACCAGATTGATCTCCCTCACCCATTGGTAGGAGATGGTTTGGGAACTCGATTCTCTGACCAGATTGATCTCCCTCACCCATTGGTAGGAGATGGTTTGGGAACTCGATTCTCTGACCAGATTGATCTCCCTCACCCATTGGTAGGAGATGGTTTGGGAACTCGATTCTCTGACCAGATTGATCTCCCTCACCCATTGGTAGGAGATGGTTTGGGAACTCGATTCTCTGACCAGATTGATCTCCCTCACCCATTGGTAGGAGATGGTTTGGGAACTCGATTCTCTGACCAGATTGATCTCCCTCACCCATTGGTAGGAGATGGTTTGGGAACTCGATTCTCTGACCAGATTGATCTCCCTCACCCATTGGCTGGATTAGTAAACACATGAAGATACTCATGATACTCATCACCCATTGGTGAGGAACACAGATTAATACAGGATGAACATATATCTGGTAAATGTGCAGCTGATCATATCCATTAGTCTGGTCTGGGATCATATCCATTAGTCTGGTCTGGTAAGCTGTCTGGGATCATATCCATTAGTCTGGTCTGGAGGTAAGCTGTCTGGGATCATATCCATTAGTCTGGTCTGGAGGTAAGCTGTCTGGGATCATTTCTGAATATCCATTAGTCTGGTCTGGAGGTAAGCTGTCTGGGATCATATCCATTAGTCTGGTCTGGAGGTAAGCTGTCTGGGATCATATCCATTAGTCTGGTCTGGAGGTAAGCTGGCTGGGATCATATCCATTAGTCTGGTCTGGAGGTAAGCTGTCTGGGATCATATCCATTAGTCTGGTCTGGAGGTAAGCTGTCTGGGATCATATCCATTAGTCTGGTCTGGAGGTAAGCTGTCTGGGATCATATCCATTAGTCTGGTCTGGAGGTAAGCTGTCTGGGATCATATCCATTAGTCTGGTCTGGAGGTAAGCTGTCTGGGATCATATCCATTAGTCTGGTCTGGTAAGCTGTCTGGGATCATATCCATTAGTCTGGTCTGGAGGTAAGCTGTCTGGGATCATATCCATTAGTCTGGTCTGGAGGTAAGCTGTCTGGGATCATATCTGAATATCCATTAGTCTGGTCTGGAGGTAAGCTGTCTGGGATCATATCCATTAGTCTGGTCTGGAGGTAAGCTGTCTGGGATCATATCCATTAGTCTGGTCTGGAGGTAAGCTGTCTGGGATCATATCCATTAGTCTGGTCTGGAGGTAAGCTGTCTGGGATCATATCCATTAGTCTGGTCTGGAGGTAAGCTGTCTGGGATCATATCTGAATATCCATTAGTCTGGTCTGGAGGTAAGCAGTCTGGGATCATATCTGAATATCCATTAGTCTGGTCTGGTGAGGTAAGCTGTCTGGGATCATATCCATTAGTCTGGTCTGGAGGTAAGCTGTCTGGGATCATATCTGAATATCCATTAGTCTGGTCTGGAGGTAAACCTTCTGGGATCATATCTGAATATCCATTAGTCTGGTCTGGAGGTAAGCGGTCTGTGATCATATACATTAGTCTGGTCTGGAGGTAAGCAGTCTGGGATCATATCTGAATATCCATTAGTCTGGTCTGGTAAGCTGTCTGGGATCATATCCATTAGTCTGGTCTGGTAAGCCGTCTGGGATCATTTCTGAATATCCATTAGTCTGGTCTGGTCTGGTAAGCTGTCTGGGATCATATACATTAGTCTGGTCTGGTGAGGTAAGCCGTCTGGGATCATATCCATTAGTCTGGTCTGGTAAGCCGTCTGGGATCATTTCTGAATATCCATTAGTCTGGTCTGGTCTGGTAAGCTGTCTGGGATCATATACATTAGTCTGGTCTGGTGAGGTAAGCTGTCTGGGATCATATCTGAATATCCATTAGTCTGGTCTGGGATCATATCTGAATATCCATTAGTCTGGTCTGGAGGTAAGCTGTCTGGGATCATATCCATTAGTCTGGTCTGGTGAGGTAAGCTGTCTGGGATCATATCCATTAGTCTGGTCTGGAGGTAAGCTGTCTGGGATCATTTCTGAATATCCATTAGTCTGGTCTGGTGAGGTAAGCTGTCTGGGATCATATCCATTAGTCTGGTCTGGAGGTAAGCTGTCTGGGATCATATCCATTAGTCTGGTCTGGAGGTAAGCTGTCTGGGATCATATCTGAATATCCATTAGTCTGGTCTGGAGGTAAGCTGTCTGGGATCATTTCTGAATATCCATTAGTCTGGTCTGGTGAGGTAAGCTGGCTGTGATCATTTCTGATTATCCATTAGTCTGGTCTGGAGGTAAGCTGTCTGGGATCATATCCATTAGTCTGGTCTGGAGGTAAGCTGTCTGGGATCATATCCATTAGTCTGGTCTGGAGGTAAGCTGTCTGGGATCATATCCATTAGTCTGGTCTGGAGGTAAGCTGTCTGGGATCATATCTGAATATCCATTAGTCTGGTCTGGAGGTAAGCTGTCTGGGATCATATCCATTAGTCTGGTCTGGTGAGGTAAGCTGTCTGGGATCATATCCATTAGTCTGGTCTGGAGGTAAGCTGGCTGGGATCATTTCTGAATATCCATTAGTCTGGTCTGGAGGTAAGCTGTCTGGGATCATATCCATTAGTCTGGTCTGGAGGTAAGCTGTCTGGGATCATATCTGAATATCCATTAGTCTGGTCTGGAGGTAAGCTGGCTGGGATCATTTCTGAATATCCATTAGTCTGGTCTGGAGGTAAGCTGTCTGGGATCATATCTGAATATCCATTAGTCTGGTCTGGTAAACTGGCTGGGATCATTTCTGAATATCCATTAGTCTGGTCTGGTAAACTGGCTGTGATCATTTCTGATTATTCTACAGAGGGTGGACAGGAAGTACAGGTGGATGAACATGCCGTTGAACAGTGTTTACTGCAGTTTCCTCAGGTTCAAAACGGAGCTGAGGTAGTGGGCGTGGCCAACGGTGCCCTCCTGGTGACCCGGCTCATTTCCCACCGGCTCCAAACGCCTTCCATGAAGGAGCCTGGTGTCTCCCTTTCAGACTTAGAGACAACCAGGTCAGGGGAGTTCCTAATCAGATATAATCAAGTATCAGGGAGGAGCGAAACCGCCCCACTCAAAGTGTTGACACTGAGTGACTCAACAGATCAATACTACCTAACACTGGTAGGAAATAACTGGGATTCAAGTGCAACGACACGGAACACGTCGGTTCCTGGGAGGAGCTGAAATAAAACATCCCAGAAATGTTTTACGTCCTTTTCAGGGAACATTTCTCCTTGATAATCCAGATCAAGAAGCTGATTACACAGGTGCACCTTGTGCTGGGGACAAACGCCCACTAAAATGTGCAGTGTAGATGTCTCGAGTTGAGGGAGAATGCAATTGGCATGCCGACTGTAGGAATGTCCACCAGAGCTGTTTTCCATAAGCTGCATCCAACGTCGTTTTAGTGAGTGAATTTGGGAGACTGTCCAACCGGCCTCAACTGCAGGTGAAACCACGCCAGTCCAGGTGCTCTACATCAGAGGGGGGGGGGAGGTGTTGAGGAGTATTTGTGTCTGTAATGAAGCCCATTTGTCCGGACAACTCATTCTGAGTGGGTGGGCCTAAGCCCTCCCAGGCCCATTCTGATTGGCTGGATCTGGCTCCCCAGTGGGTGGGCCTAAGCCCTCCCAGGCCCATCCATGTCTACGCCCCTGCCCAGTCATGTGAATTCCATTAGATTACGACCTAATGAATTTATTTCATTAAATGAACTGTAACGGAGTGTAAATCATTGACATGTTTGTTCAGTGTATATTTAACAGGCAGGTTAGCATTACCAAACACATTTCCTCATTGATCTGAGCTGAATTGTGAGTAACAGTTGGGTATAAAATGTTGTTGTCTGGTTATAGTCAGTTCATACATGGATCGTGCTGCTCTTTGAAGACGACTATAACCTTTAATATTACATATGTTCAAAACAACAACAAACCATCAAACTCATTTATTTATTTACATCCCAACATATTATTCCTTCTTGAAAATAAAAACGTAATATTTACATTTTGATCCACTATTAAAAGTAGTTAATTCCTTCTGGAAGTGAAGTTGTCGTAACGACCACCGGGGGGGTCAACACTTCGCTGGTCAGTCTGGTCCAGAGTTCTGCTGTTGAGGGCAGAGTGGATGACTTCACTCAGTCACAAAAATAACCTTGTTCAGGGCAGGTCCTATTCTGTCTGAGGGTAGAGAACCTTGTCCAGGGCAGGTCCTAGTCTGTCTGAGGGTAGAGAACCTTGTTCAGGGCAGGTCCTAGTCTGTCTGAGGGGACTGAGGGTAGAGGGGACTGAGTTCAGAAAGCATATCTGATCTAGAAGCAGTCCAAACCTCCTGTTCTTCATTACAACCTCGACCAGCTCTCCTACTGAAACACCATGAATTTAGGCTCTGACGTTCAGGACAACCTGACAACGTTCTGAGGGACAGGGGCACCTGACAACGTTCTGAGGGACAGGGGCACCTGACAACGTTCTGAGGGACAGGGGCACCTGACAACGTTCTGAGGGACCTGACAACGTTCTGAGGGACCTGACAACGTTCTGAGGGACCTGACAACGTTCTGAGGGACCTGACAACGTTCTGAGGTACCTGACAACGTTCTGAGGTACCTGACAACGTTCTGAGGTACCTGACAACGTTCTGAGGTACCTGACAACGTTCTGAGGGACCTGACAACGTTCTGAGGGACCTGACAACGTTCTGAGGGACCTGACAACGTTCTGAGGGACCTGACAACGTTCTGAGGGACAACCTGACAACGTTCTGAGGGACAACCTGACAACGTTCTGAGGGACAACCTGACAACGTTCTGAGGGACAACCTGACAACGTTCTGAGGGACAACCTGACAACGTTCTGAGGGACAACCTGACAACGTTCTGAGGGACAACCTGACAACGTTCTGAGGGACAACCTGACAACGTTCTGAGGGACAGGGGTACCTGACAACGTTCTGAGGGACAGGGGTACCTGACAACGTTCTGAGGGACAGGGGTACCTGACAACGTTCTGAGGGACAGGGGTACCTGACAACGTTCTGAGGGACAGGGGTACCTGACAACGTTCTGAGGGACAGGGGTACCTGACAACGTTCTGAGGGACAGGGGTACCTGACAACGTCTGAGGGACAGGGTACCTGACAACGTTCTGAGGGACAGGGGTACCTGACAACGTTCTGAGGGACAGGGTACCTGACAACGTTCTGAGGGACAGGGGTACCTGACAACGTTCTGAGGGACAGGGTACCTGACAACGTTCTGAGGGACAGGGGTACCTGACAACGTTCTGAGGGACAGGGTACCTGACAACGTTCTGAGGGACAGGGGTACCTGACAACGTTCTGAGGGACAGGGGTACCTGACAACGTTCTGAGGGACAGGGGCACCTGACAACGTTCTGAGGGACAGGGGTACCTGACAACGTTCTGAGGGACCTGACAACGTTCTGAGGGACAGGGGCACCTGACAACGTTCTGAGGGACAGGGGTACCTGACAACGTTCTGAGGGACAGGGACAACCTGACAACGTTCTGAGTGACAGGGGTACCTGACAACGTTCTGAGTGACAGGGGTACCTGACAACGTTCTGAGTGACAGGGGTACCTGACAACGTTCTGAGGGACAGGGGTACCTGACAACGTTCTGAGGGACAGGGGTACCTGACAACGTTCTGAGGGACAACCTGACAACGTTCTGAGTGACAGGGGTACCTGACAACGTTCTGAGGGACAGGGGTACCTGACAACGTTCTGAGGGACAACCTGACAACGTTCTGAGTGACAGGGGTACCTGACAACGTTCTGAGTGACAGGGGTACCTGACAACGTTCTGAGGGACAGGGGTACCTGACAACGTTCTGAGGGACCTGACAACGCTCTGAGGGACAGGGGTACCTGACAACGTTCTGAGGGACAACCTGACAACGTTCTGAGGGACAACCTGACAACGTTCTGAGGGACAACCTGACAACGTTCTGAGGGACAACCTGACAACGTTCTGAGGGACAACCTGACAACGTTCTGAGGGACAACCTGACAACGCTCTGAGGGACAGGGGTACCTGACAACGTTCTGAGGGACAGGGGTACCCGACAACGTTCTGAGGGACGGGGTACCTGACAACGCTTTTCTGAGGGACGGGGTACCTGACAACCTTCTGAGGGACGGGGTCCTGACAACGTTCTGAGGGACGGGGTACCTGACAACGTTCTGAGGGACGGGGTACCTGACAACGTTCTGAGGGAGGGTACCTGACAACGTTCTGAGGGACGGGGGTACCTGACAACGTTCTGAGGGACGGGGGTACCTGACAACGTTCTGAGGGACGGGGTCCTGTCAACGTCTGAGGGACGGGGTACCTGACAACGTTCTGAGGGACGGGGGTACCTGACAACGTCTGTCTGAGGGACGGGGTACCTGACAACGTTCTGAGGGACGGGGTACCTGACAACGTCTGAGGGACTGGGGTACCTGACAACGTTCTGAGGGACGGGGTACCTGACAACGTCTGAGGGACTGGGGTACCTGACAACGTTCTGAGGGACGGGGTACCTGACAACGTCTGAGGGACGGGGTACCTGACAACGTTCTGAGGGTCTGTCATCTACAGAGGGACGGGGTACCTGACAACCTCTGAGGGACGGGGTACCTGACAACGCTCTGAGGGACAGGGGTACCTGACAACGTTCTGAGGGACAGGGGTACCTGACAACGTTCTGAGGGACAGGGGTACCTGACAACGTTCTGAGGGACAGGGGTACCTGACAACGTTCTGAGGGACAGGGGTACCTGACAACGTTCTGAGGGACAGGGGTACCTGACAACGTTCTGAGGGACAGGGGTACCTGACAACGTTCTGAGGGACAGGGGTACCTGACAACGTTCTGAGGTACCTGACAACGTTCTGAGGGACAGGGGCACCTGACAACGTGTCTGAGGGACAGGGTACCTGACAACGTTCTGAGGGACAGGGGTACCTGACAACGCGTTCTGAGGGACAGGGGTACCTGACAACGTTCTGAGGGACAGGGGTACCTGACAACGTTCTGAGGGACAGGGGAACCTGACAACGTTCTGAGGACAGGGGTACCTGACAACGTTCTGAGGGACAGGGGCACCTGACAACGTTCTGAGGGACAGGGTACCTGACAACGTTCTGAGGGACAGGGTACCTGACAACGTTCTGAGGGACAGGGTACCTGACAACGTTCTGAGGGACAGGGTACCTGACAACGTTCTGAGGGACATCCACCTGACAACGTTCTGAGGGACAGGGGTACCTGACAACGTTCTGAGGGACAGGGTACCTGACAACGTTCTGAGGGACATCCACCTGACAACGTTCTGAGGGACAGGGGTACCTGACAACGTTCTGAGGGACAGGGGTACCTGACAACGTTCTGAGGACAGGGGTACCTGACAACGTTCTGAGGGACAGGGGTACCTGACAACGTTCTGAGGGACAGGGTACCTGACAACGTTCTGAGGGACAGGGTACCTGACAACGTTCTGAGGGACAGGGGTACCTGACAACGTTCTGAGGGACAGGGGTACCTGACAACGTTCTGAGGGACAGGGGTACCTGACAACGTTCTGAGGGACAGGGGTACCTGACAACGTTCTGAGGGACAGGGGTACCTGACAACGTTCTGAGGGACGAGGGTACCTGACAACGTTCTGAGGGACAGGGGCACCTGACAACGCGTTCTGAGGTACCTGACAACGTTCTGAGGGACCTGACAACGTTCTGAGGGACAGGGGTACCTGACAACGTTCTGAGGGACAGGGGCACCTGACAACGTTCTGAGGGACAGGGGCACCTGACAACGTTCTGAGGGACAGGGGTACCTGACAACGTTCTGAGGGACAGGGGTACCTGACAACGTTCTGAGGGACAGGGGCACCTGACAACGTTCTGAGGGACAGGGGCACCTGACAACGTTCTGAGGGACAGGGGTACCTGACAACGTTCTGAGGGACAGGGGTACCTGACAACGTTCTGAGGGACAGGGGTACCTGACAACGTTCTGAGGGACAGGGGTACCTGACAACGTTCTGAGGGACCTGACAACGTTCTGAGGGACAGGGGAACCTTAAAACTGGAACAGAAGGTAAAGTAAATGCAGAATAAATCAGAGGTCTGTCCTGTCTGTCATCCACCGTTACAGAGGTCTGTCCTGTCTGTCATCCACCGTTACAGAGGTCTGTCCTGTCTGTCATCCACCTTTACAGAGGTCTGTCCTGTCTGTCATCCACCTTTACAGAGGTCTGTCCTGTCTGTCATCCACAGAGGTCTGTCCTGTCTGTCATCCACCGTTACAGAGGTCTGTCCTGTCTGTCATCCACCGTTACAGAGGTCTGTCCTGTCTGTCATCCACCGTTACAGAGGTCTGTCCTGTCTGTCATCCACCTTTACAGAGGTCTGTCCTGTCTGTCATCCACCTTTACAGAGGTCTGTCCTGTCTGTCATCCACCTTTACAGAGGTCTGTCCTGTCTGTCATCCACCTTTACAGAGGTCTGTCCTGTCTGTCATCCACCTTTACAGAGGTCTGTCCTGTCTGTCATCCACCTTTACAGAGGTCTGTCCTGTCTGTCATCCACCTTTACAGAGGTCTGTCCTGTCTGTCATCCACCGTTACAGAGGTCTGTCCTGTCTGTCATCCACCGTTACAGAGGTCTGTCCTGTCTGTCATCCACCGTTACAGAGGTCTGTCCTGTCTGTCACGTCAAACTAAAACACATCCTACCCCAACCATCCCATTTCTTCCACAATAGAAAAATCTAGAAAAATCTGTCAAGCCTTTTATTTAGTCCATCAATTCATTCACAGGGCAAAGAGAAACAAAACCTCCACGTTCAACCACTCAAATGAAAGACATCTTGAAAACGAATTTTTTTTTTTTTTTTTTAAATACATTTTTTTTATAAACAAAAAAATCCTAATCGTTAGATTGTGTTCAGGTCATTGTTGGATCATTACGAACAGACAGACCTCAGGCCTGTTAAAGGATCATTACGAACAGACAGACCTCAGGCCTGTTAAAGGATCATTACCAACAGACAGACCTCAGGCCTGTTAAAGGATCATTACCAACAGACAGACCTCAGGCCTGTTAAAGGATCATTACCAACAGACAGACCTCAGGCCTGTTAAAGGATCATTACCAACAGACAGACCTCAGGCCTGTTAAAGGATCATTACCAACAGACAGACCTCAGGCCTGTTAAAGGATACTTGGTATTCTACTATGGAAGCCTCGTTCCATAAGCCTTCCTCTAATGCTCTAGTTTACTTCCTGTCTTGCAGAGAATCCAACCAATCACATCTTCACTTGACCAGGGTGCCACCCCAGATGGAGAGCAGGTCCTGGATTGGGCCTGGATCAGTGGAGGGGGGTGTGGTCAGCCTCCTTGACCACTCGTGTCCTTGTGTCTTGGCTCCGTTCCCTCCCACGTGGACAGGATGGGCGGGGTTATGCAGTTACCTTCAGAAGTGCTAAGGCCGCTCCTATGCTAAACTCTCCGTCCGTCTCTCTCTCTGTCCGGCTGTCCGTAGTGAGTGGTACTATCTCACTACCAGTCTTCTCTTAGTTTCCAGTGTCCTCTCTCAATCCTTCCAGCTCGGTTCGTATTTACAGTTTGGCTCGCTGAAAGAAAGCCTGTGGAGAGAGAGAGACGAGAGAGAGAGAGAGACGACAGAGTGAGAGAGACAGAGAGACAGAGAGACAGAGAGAGAGAGAGACAGAGACAGAGACAGAGAGAGAGAGAGAGAGAGAGACAGAGAGACAGAGAGACAGAGAGACAGAGAGACAGAGAGACAGAGAGACAGAGAGACAGAGAGAGACAGAGACAGAGACAGAGAGAGAGAGAGAGAGAGACAGAGAGAGAGAAAGATGAGAGGCAGACAGAGACTCTTGTCAGATGTTATTGCTCGTACCAAGACACAGGCTACAGAGTGGAGATATTTCCAAGGCAACAACCAGCAGACTACGTACCTTCATGTAGTTTTTGAGGACCTTGGCGTCTGGCTGCTGAAGCACTTGGCACACTTCCTGTGACAGGAAGAGGAGGAAGAGTGTTACAGAACTAGGGAACAGGTTACGTTTCAGCTGTGGTTTGTGTGGTTATGTGACAGTGGTACCTGTGCGATGTCAGGTGACACCTGTAGAGAAGGGAGGTACTCCTGTTGAAGGTACTGGATAAACTCCGGACCCTGCCGAACAGGAAGTAGAAAACACGACGACAAAACACCACGTCAGCCGTGCATTCATTCATTCATGTAAAAAAGGTCAAAGTTCAAGACAGATCAAGGTTCTCAACCAGACGAGCAGAACAGAAAACCGAACTGGAGCTTACCCTTCTGAGATGAATCATTTTCAACGTCAGAGCACACTCTGACAACGTCTGGAGAAAGAACAACAAAACAAGGTTTGTGAAATGAGTCCAAACGTCTAGGGATGTGATAAATCTGGTTCCACAGGTACTCACCAGGACGGTCTGAGCGTCTGTGAGATCAAAGGATGGTTTGAGAGGAGCCAGGAAGCATGCTGGGACGATGTGTTTATACATGAAGTCTGGGAAACCAGCCATACCGTCTTTACCTCCTGAAGGACAAAACATCGAAAATCAGTCCCGGCTCAAAACGTTTCGCTTTTACACCAGGGGTGTATTCATTACTGCAAACCGGGAGGGAGGATGGTTGGATACGGAGGGAGGGAGGGTGGTTGGATACGGAGGGAGGGAGGATACGGAGGGAGGGAGGGTGGTTGGATACGGAGGGAGGGAGGATACGGAGGGAGTGAGGATACGGAGGGAGGGAGGGTGGTTGGATACGGAGGGAGGGAGGATACGGAGGGAGGGAGGATACGGAGGGAGGGAGGGTGGTTGGATACGGAGGGTGGTTGGATACGGAGGGAGGGAGGGAGGAGGGTGGTTGGATACGGAGGAGGGAGGGAGGGTGGTTGGATACGGAGGGAGGGAGGGTGGTTGGATACAGAGGGAGGGAGGGTGGTTGGATACAGAGGGAGGGAGGGAGGGTGGTTGGATACGGAGGGAGGGAGGGTGGTTGGATACGGAGGGAGGGTGGTTGGATACGGAGGGAGGGTGGTTGGATACGGAGGGAGGGAGGGTGGTTGGATACGGAGGGCGGGAGGGACGGTGGTTGGATACGGTGGTAGGGAGGGACGGTGGTTGGATACGGAGGGCGGGTGGGTGGTTGGATACGGAGGGCGGGAGGGACGGTAGCTGGATACGGAGGGAGGGAGGGTGGTTGGATACGGAGGGTGGGAGGGTGGTTGGGTGGTTGATACGGAGGGTGGTTGGATACGGAGGGAGGGAGGGTGGTTGGATACGGAGGGAGGGAGGGTGGTTGGATACGGAGGGAGGGAGGGTGGTTGGATACGGAGGGAGGGAGGGTGGTTGGATACGGAGGGAGGGAGGGTGGTTGGATACGGAGGGAGGGAGGGTGGTTGGATACGGAGGGAGGGAGGGTGGTTGGATACGGAGGGAGGGAGGGTGGTTGGATACGGAGGGAGGGAGGGTGGTTGGATACGGAGGGAGGGAGGGTGGTTGGATACGGAGGGAGGGAGGGTGGTTGGATACGGAGGGAGGGAGGGTGGTTGGATACGGAGGGAGGGAGGGTGGTTGGATACGGAGGGAGGGAGGGTGGTTGGATACGGACGGAGGGAGGGACGGTGGTTGGATCCGGAGGGAGGGTGGTTGGATACGGAGATGGATACGGAGGGAGGGTGGTTGGATACGGAGGGAGGGTGGTTCTCACCCCAGAGTTCCACCAGCTTGGACAAGATGATGAAGCAGGTCTTCTGGGCGATGGGGTCGGGGAAGTCGACAGCTCCCTGGATGATGGTGAACAGAACCCGCTCTACGTTCTCAACACCTGGGGAGGAACCACACACTTAGAACCCTGGAGAACCACGCAACAAACATTTATAGCTGAGGAACCACACACTTAGAACCCTGAGGAATCACACACACACACACTTAAAACCCTGGAGAACCACGCAACAAACATTTATAGCTGAGGAACCACACACACTTAGAACCCTGAGGAATCACACACACTTAAAACCCTGGAGAACCACGCAACAAACATTTATAGCTGAGGAACCACACACACTTAGAACCCTGAGGAATCACACACACACACACTTAAAACCCTGGAGAAACACGCAACAAATATTTATAGCTGAGGAACCACACCCACTTAATGTTCTCAACACCTGGGTAACAGAACACACATGCAGAACCCTGGAGAACCACAGTACACACTGAGCAGCAGCTCACCCTGGTTGGCCAGGACTTCGTTCATCCCACTGGAGGTTATCGTCTGTATGAAGGTGAAGTAGCTTCTACGTAACATGTGTTTCTCCAGAGCTGCTGCCTGGTCGTTGTCCTCAGCAGGTCGACACAACACTTCAAAGATGGCCAGGACCAGAGGCATGAACACCTGCTGCAGGAACGGAGACACCTGGTCCTGGAGAGGAGAGAGACAGAGAGGACCAGAGGCATGAACACCTGGTCCTGGAGAGGAGAGAGACAGAGAGGACCAGAGGCATGAACACCTGGTCCTGGAGAGGAGAGAGACCAGAGACACCTGGTCCTGGAGAGGAGAGAGACAGAGAGGACCAGAGGCATGAACACCTGCTGCAGGAACGGAGACACCTGGTCCTGGAGAGGAGAGAGACAGAGAGGACCTGGTCCTGGAGAGGAGAGAGACAGAGACACCTGGTCCTGGAGAGGAGAGAGACACCTGGTCCTGGAGAGGACAGAGACAGAGAGGACCAGAGGCATGAACACCTGGTCCTGGAGAGGAGAGAGACAGAGAGGACCAGAGGCATGAACACCTGGTCCTGGAGAGGAGAGAGACAGAGAGGACCTGGTCCTGGAGAGGAGAGAGACAGAGAGGACCAGAGGCATGAACACCTGGTCCTGGAGAGGACAGAGAGAGACACCTGGTCCAGGGAATGGGGACATTGACTATCCCTAATTTTCGCTAACCCTAAACCTTACCCTAACCCTAACCTAACCTTTACCCTTTTAGCTGGCATGTTAGCCAGTCCTCTACCATAGATATATTTTAAGGGCCGGTTTCCTGGACAGATGAATCTTAGTCGTGGACTAAAACCCTTCCTATGGAGATCCTACCTTCGTCCAGGAAACCAGCCCCAGATGTCCTCTAACTCTGTGGCAGGTCCCTGGTTACCTTGAACTTGGTGTCTGACTGATGAGGGGTATAAACTACTGCAGGTCCCTGGTTACCTTGAACTTAGCGGTGATCTGACTGATGAGGGGTATAAACTCCTGAAGGTCCTTGGCCTCGCAGTCCTTCAGCATGTGCTCCGATGCCGCAGGGACGAAGGGCAGGACCTCTTCTTCGAGACAGATGATCATGCGGTGCAGGAAGGAGCGGACAGCGCTACGCAGAGACCCCCTCTGGACAGGACAGCTCAGTGCAGGCAGGAAGCTCTGCAGACAGTCTCTGTAGACTTCAGTACATCCACACTGCTTCACTGTCTGCTTGTTGCTGAACGCCTTACTGGTACGACTAGGGGGGAAGAGGGAGGGGAGAGAGAGAGAGGAGGGAGGGGAGAGAGAGAGAGAGAGGGAGGGGAGAGAGAGAGAGGGAGGGGAGAGAGAGAGAGGGAGGGGGGAGAGAGAGAGCGGAAGAGAGAGAGAGGAAGTTGTAATTAGCAGGAACAGAACTTGTAAAAGTGACAGACATTATCTCTGAAGACTACTGCACATGACCAGACATTATCTCTGAAGACTACTGCACATGACCAGACATTATCTCTGAAGACTACTGCACGTGACCAGACATTATCTCTGAAGACTACTGTACGTGACCAGACTTAGTGTTACTGGGGCTTAGTGTTACTGGGGCTTAGTGTTACTGGGGCTTAGTGTTACTGGGGCTTAGTGTTACTGGGGCTTAGTGTTACTGGGGCTTAGTGTTACTGGGGCTTAGTGTTACTGGGGCTTAGTGTTACTGGGGCTTAGTGTTACTGGGGCTTAGTGTTACTAAAGTTACTGGGGCTTAGTGTTACTGGGGCTTAGTGTTACTAAAGTTACTGGGGCTTAGTGTTACTGGGGCTTAGTGTTACTGGGGCTTAGTGTTACTAAAGTTACTGGGGCTTAGTGTTACTGGGGTTTAGTGTTACTGGGGCTTAGTGTTACTGGGGCTTAGTGTTACTGGGGCTTAGTGTTACTAAAGTTACTGGGGCTTAGTGTTACTGGGGCTTAGTGTTACTGGGGCTTAGTGTTACTAAAGTTACTGGGGCTTAGTGTTACTGGGGCTTAGTGTTACTGGGGCTTAGTGTTACTAAAGTTACTGGGGCTTAGTGTTACTGGGGCTTAGTGTTACTGGGGCTTAGTGTTACTAAAGTTACTGGGGCTTAGTGTTACTGGGGCTTAGTGTTACTAAAGTTACTGGGGCTTAGTGTTACTGGGGCTTAGTGTTACTGGGGCTTAGTGTTACTGGGGCTTAGTGTTACTGGGGCTTAGTGTTACTAAAGTTACTGGGGCTTAGTGTTACTAAAGTTACTGGGGCTTAGTGTTACTGGGGCTTAGTGTTACTGGGGCTTAGTGTTACTAAAGTTACTGGGGCTTAGTGTTACTAAAGTTACTGGGGCTTAGTGTTACTGGGGCTTAGTGTTACTGGGGCTTAGTTTTACTAAAGTTACTGGGGCTTAGTGTTACTGGGGCTTAGTGTTACTGGGGCTTAGTGTTACTGGGGCTTAGTGTTCCTAGGGCTTAGTGTTATTAGGGCTTAGTGTTACTGGGGCTTAGTGTTCCTGGGGCTTAGTGTTACTGGGGCTTAGTGTTCCTAGGGCTTAGTGTTACTGGGGCTTAGTGTTCCTAGGGCTTAGTGTTGTATATCAGTGGTTGGATATCAGGGTTAGTGGTTGGACATCAGGGTTAGTGGTTGGACATCAGGGTTAGTGGTTGGACATCAGGGTTAGTGGTTGGACATCAGGGTTAGTGGTTGGACATCAGGGTTAGTGGTTGGATATCAGGGTTGTGGTTGGATATCAGGGTTAGTGTTGGACATCAGGGTTAGTGGTTGGATATCAGGGTTAGTGGTTGGACATCAGGGTTAGTGGTTGGACATCAGGGTTAGTGGTTGGATATCAGGGTTAGTGGTTGGATATCAGGGTTAGTGTTGGTACATCAGGGTTAGTGGTTGGATATTTACCTAGCGAAGCCAACAGCGTGACTCAGACAGTCGGCCAGCGCAGCCTGCCTCTCCTCCTCCCTCTCAGAGGCCAGTTTGGCCAGCAGCAGACGGAAGGCGTCGGTCAACGGGGTCAGCAGGGATCTCATCAGAGCCTGCTTCCTCTCCGCGGGACTCTCTCCGTGGACGATCAACACCCCCGCCGTCTCAAATATAAACAGCTGGTCATCGCTGGTCAGCAGCGCAGGGAAACCGTTCTCCTGAGGCACATATGGGGAGGAGAATGAAGGTCAGTACAGAGGTAGGGTAATGTAGGTCAGTACAGAGGGAGGGTAATGTATGGAGGGGAATGTATGTCAGTACAGAGGGAGGGTAATGTAGGTCAGTACAGAGGGAGGGTAATGTATGGAGGGTAAGGTAGGTCAGTACAGAGGGAGGGTAATGTAGTTCAGTACAGAGGGAGGGTAATGTATGGAGGGCAATGAAGGTCAGTACAGAGGGAGGGTAATGTATGGAGGAGGGTAAGGTAGGTCAGTACAGAGGGAGGGTAATGTAGGTCAGTCCAGAGGGAGGGTAATGTAAGTCAGTACAGAGGGAGGGTAATGAAGGTCAGTACAGAGGGAGGGTAATGTAGGTCAGTACAGAGAGAGGGTAATGTATGGAGGGCAATGAAGGTCAGTACAGAGGGAGGGTAATGTAGGTCAGTACAGAGGGAGGGTAATGTATGGAGGGTAAGGTAGGTCAGTACAGGGGGAGGGGAATGTATGGAGGGTAAGGTAGGTCAGTACAGAGGGAGGGTAATGTATGGAGGGTAAGGTAGGTCAGTACAGAGGGAGGGTAATGTATGGAGGGTAAGGTAGGTCAGTACAGAGGGAGGGTAATGTATGGAGGAGGGTAAGGTAGGTCAGTACAGAGGGAGGGTAATGTATGGAGGGTAATGTAGGTCAGTACAGGGGAGGGGAATGTATGGAGGGTAATGATGTAGGTCAGTACAGGGGAGGGGAATGTATGGAGGGTAATGATGTAGGTCAGTACAGAATGTATGGAGGGTAATGTAGGTCAGTACAGAGGGAGGGGATGGAGGAGGGTAAGGTAGGTCAGTACAGAGGGAGGGTAATGTATGGAGGGTAATGTAGGTCAGTACAGGGGGAGGGGAATGTATGGAGGGTAATGTAGGTCAGTACAGGGGGAGGGGAATGTATGGAGGGTAAGGTAGGTCAGTACAGAGGGAGGGTAATGTATGGAGGGTAAGGTAGGTCAGTACAGAGGGAGGGTAATGTATGGAGGGTAAGGTAGGTCAGTACAGAGGGAGGGTAATGCATGGAGGGTAAGGTAGGTCAGTACAGAGGGAGGGTAATGTAGGCCAGTACAGAGGGAGGGTAATGTATGGAGGGCAATGAAGGTCAGTACAGAGGGAGGGTAATGTAGGTCAGTCCAGAGGGAGGGTAATGTAGGTCAGTACAGAGGGAGGGTAATGTAGGTCAGTACAGAGGGAGGGTAGAGGATAATGTATATGAGGGGAGAGGTAACTCACAGGAGGAGCTCCAGCTGGTCTGTAGAGGGTAATGTGTGGAGGGTAATTTATAGAGGTAACTTACAGGAGGAGTTCCAGCTGGTCTGTAGAGGGTAATGTGTGGAGGATAATGTATAGAGGTAATTTACAGGAGGAGCTCCAGCTGGTCTGTAGAGGGTAATGTGTGGAGGATAATGTATAGAGGTAACTTACAGGAGGAGCTCCAGCTGGTCTGTAGAGGGTAATGTGTGGAGGGTAATGTGTAGAGGATAATGTATAGAGGTAATTTACAGGAGGAGCTCCAGCTGGTCTGTAGAGGGTAATGTGTGGAGGGTAATGTATAGAGGTAACTTACAGGAGGAGCTCCAGCAGGTCTGTAGAGGGTAATGTGTAGAGGGTAATGTATAGAGGTAACTTACAGGAGGAGCTACAGCTGGTCTGTAGAGGGTAATGTGTGTAATGTATAGAGGGTAATACAGCTGGTCTAGAGGTAACTTACAGGAGGAGCTAGCTCCAGCAGGTCCTGTATCCTGGACAGGATGTCTTCAATGAAGGAGTTCATGTGTTTACTGGCAACAGAGGAAACAGAGGACAGGGTTGGGGTCAAACACAAAGAACCTTCTAGAACTATTACTGTAAACAGAGGACAGGGTTGGGGTCAAACACAAAGAACCTTCTAGAACTATTACTGTAAACAGAGGACAGGGTTGGGGTCAAACACAAAGAACCTTCTAGAACTATTACTGTAAACAGAGGACAGGGTTGGGGTCAATCACAAAGAACCTTCTAGAACTATTACTGTAAACAGAGGACAGGGTTGGGGTCAATCACAAAGAACCTTCTAGAACTATATAATATATAGTATAAAGTAGTGCACTATATAGGGAATAGGGCTCTGGTCTAAAGTAGTGTACTATATAGGGAATAGGTCTCTGGTCTAAAGTAGTGCACTATATAGGGAATAGGGCTCTGGTCTAAAGTAGTGCACTATATAGGGAATAGGGCCCTGGTCTAAAGTAGTGCTCTATATAGGGAATAGGGCCCTGGTCTAAAGTAGTGCTCTATATAGGGAATAGGGCCCTGGTCTAAAGTAGTGCACTATATAGGGAATATGGCTCTGGTCTAAAGTAGTGCACTATATAGGGAATAGGGACCTGGTCTAAAGTAGTGCACTATATAGGGAATAGGGCTCTGGTCTAAAGTAATGTAATATATAGGGAATAGGGCCCTGTCTATAGTAGTGTACTATATAGGGAATAGGGCTCTGGTCTAAAGTAGTGTACTATATAGGGAATAGGGCTCTGGTCTAAAGTAGTGCACTATATAGGGAATAGGGCTCTGGTCTAAAGTAATGTAATATATAGTGAATAGGGCCCTGTCTATAGTAGTGCACTATAGGGAATAGGGCTCTGGTCTAAAGTAGTGCACTATAGGGAATAGGGCTCTGGTCTAAAGTAGTGCACTATATAGGGAATAGGGGCCCATTGGGAACACAGGGTAACGTGTGCTTAGTGACGGTACAGCTGGACTTACTGCAGTGTCTTGACGAACCGTGAGAAGAGGTAGGCCACTCTGCTACGGACCTTAGGACTGCTGTGTCTCAGACCCCGATGGTCCAGAAAGGACATCTACAGGGACACAGAAACACACTCAAAACCTCCCCTTTATCCAGGGGTCCACTGTCCCTCTCCTCTCCTCAACACTGATACAAAACCTCCCCTTTAACCAGGGGTCCACTGTCCCTCTCCTCAACACTGATACAAAACCTCCCCTTTAACCAGGGGTCCACTGTCCCTCAACACTGATACAAAACCTCCCCTTTAACCAGGGGTCCACTGTCCCTCTCAACACTGATACAAAACCTCCCCTTTAACCAGGGGTCCACTGTCCCTCTCCTCAACACTGATACAAAACCTCCCCTTTAACCAGGGGTCCACTGTCCCTCAACACTGATACAAAACCTCCCCTTTAACCAGGGGTCCACTGTCCCTCTCAACACTGATACAAAACCTCCCCTTTAACCAGGGGTCCACTGTCCCTCTCCTCAACACTGATACAAAACCTCCCCTTTAACCAGGGGTCCACTGTCCCTCAACACTGATACAAAACCTCCCCTTTAACCAGGGGTCCACTGTCCCTCTCCTCAACACTGATACAAAACCTCCCCTTTAACCAGGGGTCCACTGTCCCTCAACACTGATACAAAACCTCCCCTTTAACCAGGGGTCCACTGTCCCTCTCAACACTGATACAAAACCTCCCCTTTAACCAGGGGTCCACTGTCCCTCTCCTCAACACTGATACAAAACCTCCCCTTTAACCAGGGGTCCACTGTCCCTCTCAACACTGATACAAAACCTCCCCTTTAACCAGGGGTCCACTGTCCCTCTCCTCAACACTGATACAAAACCTCCCCTTTAACCAGGGGTCCACTGTCCCTCAACACTGATACAAAACCTCCCCTTTAACCAGGGGTCCACTGTCCCTCTCAACACTGATACAAAACCTCCCCTTTAACCAGGGGTCCACTGTCCCTCTCCTCAACACTGATACAAAACCTCCCCTTTAACCAGGGGTCCACTGTCCCTCAACACTGATACAAAACCTCCCCTTTAACCAGGGGTCCACTGTCCCTCTCCTCAACACTGATACAAAACCTCCCCTTTAACCAGGGGTCCACTGTCCCTCAACACTGATACAAAACCTCCCCTTTAACCAGGGGTCCACTGTCCCTCTCAACACTGATACAAAACCTCCCCTTTAACCAGGGGTCCACTGTCCCTCTCCTCAACACTGATACAAAACCTCCCCTTTAACCAGGGGTCCACTGTCCCTCAACACTGATACAAAACCTCCCCTTTAACCAGGGGTCAACTGTCCCTCTCCTCAACACTGATACAAAACCTCCCCTTTAACCAGGGGTCCACTGTCCCTCAACACTGATACAAAACCTCCCCTTTAACCAGGGGTCCACTGTCCCTCTCAACACTGATACAAAACCTCCCCTTTAACCAGGGGTCCACTGTCCCTCTCCTCAACACTGATACAAAACCTCCCCTTTAACCAGGGGTCCACTGTCCCTCAACACTGATACAAAACCTCCCCTTTAACCAGGGGTCCACTGTCCCTCAACACTGATACAAAACCTCCCCTTTAACCAGGGGTCAACTGTCCCTCTCCTCAACACTGATACAAAACCTCCCCTTTAACCAGGGGTCCACTGTCCCTCAACACTGATACAAAACCTCCCCTTTAACCAGGGGTCAACTGTCCCTCTCCTCAACACTGTGAAGACAAGATGTTAAAAGGTAGAGTTCATTGATTCAGGACTGAGCAGTCTAGCACCGTACTAACCGGGCCAGACAGTCTAGTACTACCACTGAACCAGGGCCAGACAGTCTAGTACTACCGGAGAACCAGGCCAGACAGTCTAGTACTACCGTACTAACCGGGCCAGACAGTCTAGTACTACCGTACTAACCGGGCCAGACAGTCTGAGCACCGCACTAAGGCCAGACAGTCTAGCACTACTGTACTAACCGGGACAGACAGTCTAGCACTACTGTACTAACGGGACAGACAGTCAGCACTACTGTACTAACCGGGACAGACAGTCTAGCACTACTGTACTAACCAGGGACAGACAGTCTAGCACTACTGTACTAACACAGGATATGACAGACAGTCTAGCACTACTGTACTAACCAGGGACAGACAGTCTGAGCACTACCGTAGAACCAGGACAGACAGTCTAGTACCGAAACTAACCAGGACGTTGGGAATGTGCTGAGGTTCAACCAGGAAGAACTTGCGTAAGAACCACCGTCTCGAAGAACTCCAGCGACACAGACGTGTGTCGGTAACCACTGAGACCAGAGGAGACCAGCTGAGGAGACAGGGAGAACACAGGATATGATGTCAGACATTAGACTGTGTGTTGGTAACCACTGAGACCAGAGGAGACCAGCTGAGGAGGCAGGGAGAACACAGGATATGATGTCAGACATTAGAAACAACAGACTGTGTGTTGGTAACCACTGAGACCAGAGGAGACCAGCTGAGGAGACAGGGAGAACACAGGATATGATGTCAGACATTAGAAACAACAGACTGTGTGTTGGTAACCACTGAGACCAGAGGAGACTAGCTGAGGAGACAGGGAGAACACAGGATATGATGTCAGACATTAGACTGTGTGTCGGTAACCACTGAGACCAGAGGAGACCAGCTGAGGAGACAGGATATGATGTCAGACATTAGTCTGTGTGTTGGTAACCACTGAGACCAGAGGAGACTAGCTGAGGAGACAGGATATGATGTCAGACATTAGAAACAACAGACTGTGTGTTGGTAACCACTGAGACCAGAGGAGACCAGCTGAGGAGACAGGGAGAACACAGGATATGATGTCAGACATTAGAAACAACAGACTGTGTGTTGGTAACCACTGAGACCAGAGGAGACCAGCTGAGGAGACAGGGAGAACACAGGATATGATGTCAGACATTAGAAACAACAGACTGTGTGTTGGTAACCACTGAGACCAGAGGAGACCAGCTGAGGAGACAGGGAGAACACAGGATATGATGTCAGACATTAGAAACAACAGACTGTGTGTTGGTAACCACTGAGACCAGAGGAGACCAGCTGAGGAGGCAGGGAGAACACAGGATATGATGTCAGACATTAGACTGTGTGTTGGTAACCACTGAGACCAGAGGAGACCAGCTGAGGAGACAGGGAGAACACAGGATATGATGTCAGACATCAGGATCAGAGGTTGTCAGTGGACTGGACCCTGGGTCTTCTTGGCAGTGTGTAACTCACCGTTCTCATCATGTCCTGCAGGGCGGAGGTCTTGGCCGTGTCGCCAGAGAAGTGAGCTCCGTGAGACGCAGGCAGAGCCTCTCCTAGCATGTACAGCAGCCTGATGGCCACCTCCACCTCCATGAAGGACGCCGTCTGCCAACGCCTGAGACACACAATCAGGATCAATACACGCTTCTTCACAACAGGCGGTTAAAAAAAGGGACAAAGTAAGGTGGACATGGAGGAACAAAACAAGATGGAGTCTTACTGTATGGTGTTGTTGAAGACTCTGCCTACAGCTTCCAGGAGCAGGTCAGGAGACACCTGAGCCAGGCGGTCCAACAGCATCTTCAACTGTTTCCTGTACTCTACAAACATCGCTTCATCCTCCCCTGAGAGAGAGACAGAGGAGGAGAGAGGAGGGAGAGAGAGAGAGAAGGAGCGAGAGAAGGAGAGAGACAGAGAGAGAGAGAGAAGGAGCGAGAGAAGGAGAGAGACAGAGAGAGAGAGAGAAGGAGCGAGAGAGACAGAGAGAGAGAGAGAGAGAGGAGCGAGAGAGAGAGAGGAGCGAGAGAGAGAGAGGAGCGAGAGAGAGAGAGGAGCGAGAGAGAGAGAGGAGCGAGAGAGAGAGGAGAGAGAGAGAGAGAGAGAGAGAGAGAGAGCGAGAGAGAGAGAAGAGGAGCGAGAGAGAGAGAGAGAGAGAGAGAGAGAGCGAGAGAGAGAGAGGAGCGAGAGAGAGAGAGAGGAGAGAGAGAGAGAGAGCGAGAGAGAGAGAGAGGAGCGAGAGAGAGAGAGGAGCGAGAGAGAGAGAGAGGAGCGAGAGAGAGAGAGACGAGAGAGAGAGAGGAGCGAGAGAGAGAGAGGAGAGAGAGAGAGAGAGGAGAGGAGAGAGAGAGAAGGAGCGAGAGAGAGAGGAGAGAGAGAGAGGAGCGAGAGAGAGAGAGAGCGAGAGAGAGAGAGGAGCGAGAGAGAGAGAGGAGCGAGAGAGAGAGAGGAGCGAGAGAGAGAGAGAAGGAGCGAGACAGAGAGAGAGAAGGAGCGAGACAGAGAGAGAGAAGGAGAGAGAGAGAGAAGGAGCGAGACAGAGAGAGAGAAGGAGCGAGACAGAGAGAGAGAAGGAGCGAGACAGAGAGAGAGAAGGAGCGAGACAGAGAGAGAGAGAAGGAGCGAGACAGAGAGAGAGAGAAGGAGCGAGACAGAGAGAGAGAAGGAGCGAGACAGAGAGAGAGAAGGAGCGAGACAGAGAGAGAGAAGGAGCGAGACAGAGAGAGAGAAGGAGCGAGACAGAGAGAGAGAAGGAGCGAGACAGAGAGAGAGAAGGAGCGAGACAGAGAGAGAGAAGGAGCGAGACAGAGAGAGAGAAGGAGCGAGACAGAGAGAGAGAAGGAGAGAGACAGAGAGAGAGAAGGAGCGAGACAGAGAGAGAGAAGGACGAGACAGAGAGACAGAGAGAGGAGGAGCGAGACAGAGAGAGAGAAGGAGCGAGACAGAGAGAGAGAGAGACAGAGAGGAAGGAGCGAGACAGAGAGAGAGAAGGAGCGAGAGACAGAGAGAGAGAAGGAGCGAGACAGAGAGAGAGAAGGAGCGAGACAGAGAGAGAGAAGGAGCGAGACAGAGAGAGAGAAGGAGCGAGACAGAGAGAGAGAAGGAGCGAGACAGAGAGAGAGGAGCGAGACAGAGAGAGAGAAGGAGCGAGACAGAGAGAGAGAAGGAGCGAGACAGAGAGAGAGAGGAGAGGAGAGAGACAGAGAGAGAGAAGGAGCGAGACAGAGAGAGAGAAGGAGCGAGACAGAGAGAGAGAAGGAGCGAGACAGAGAGAGAGAAGGAGCGAGACAGAGAGAGAGAGAGAGAGAGAGACGAGACAGAGAGAGAGAAGGAGCGAGACAGAGAGAGAGAAGGGAGCGAGACAGAGAGAGAGAAGGAGCGAGACAGAGAGAGAGAAGGAGCGAGACAGAGAGAGAGGAGAGAGAGGAAATAGGAAGATGGAGACAGTGAGTAATGAAAATGCTGTTCAAATCCCCCACAATTTAAAACTCAGTCAAAGTTTTACCTCGTTGTCAAAGTTGTACTCTTCATCATAAGTTAGTTTCTTCATGACGGCCAACATGATGTCCTGGTGAGACAGAGAGCAAAGTCAACATTCAGGATACAGTGAGGGGAAAAACGTATTTGACCCCCTGCTGATTTTGTACGTTTATCCACTGACAAAGAAATGATCAGTCTATAATTATAATGGAAGGATTATTTGAACAGTGAGAGACAGAATAACAACAACAAAAAATCCAGAAAAACACATGTCAAAAATGTTATAAATTGATTTGCATTTTATTTCCTTACTGGATATATCTGCTAACAAGATGACAGATGGACAGACACTAGAAAAGGTTTTAAAAGCTAGTGGCTGGTTTCCCCAGACACAGAGTAATTATATTCCTGGAATACAATAAAATAAACATATTTTTAGTCCAGAACTAGGCCTCGTCTGTGTCTGGGAAACCAGCCCAAAGAGTTCCTGATAAAATCGCACCTCAACGTGAGTCTTCTGTTGGTCTGTCAGCAGCGGAAACTAGAAGAGGAGAGAGACACACACACCAGAATGTTCTCATTATGAGAGACACACCAGAATGTTCTCATTATGAGACACACCAGAATGTTCTCATTATGAGACACACACACCAGAATGTTCTCATTATGAGACACACACACCAGAATGTTCTCATTATGAGACACACACACCAGAATGTTCTCATTATGAGACACACACCAGAATGTTCTCATTATGAGACACACACCAGAATGTTCTCATTATGAGAGACACACCAGAATGTTCTCATTATGAGACACACCAGAATGTTCTCATTATGAGACACCCCAGAATGTTCTCATTATGAGACACCCCAGAATGTTCTCATTATGAGACACCCACCAGAATGTTCTCATTATGAGACACCCCAGAATGTTCTCATTATGAGACACCCACCAGAATGTTCTCATTATGAGACACCCACCAGAATGTTCTCATTATGAGACACCAGAATGTTCTCATTATGAGACACACCAGAATGTTCTCATTATGAGAGACACACCAGAATGTTCTCATTATGAGAGACACACCAGAATGTTCTCATTATGAGAGACACACCAGAATGTTCTCATTATGAGACACACACACCAGAATGTTCTCATTATGAGAGACCAGAATGTTCTCATTATGAGACACCAGAATGTTCTCATTATGAGACACACACCAGAATGTTCTCATTATGAGAGACACACCAGAATGTTCTCATTATGAGACACACACCAGAATGTTCTCATTATGAGACACACACACCAGAATGTTCTCATTATGAGAGACCAGAATGTTCTCATTATGAGAGACCAGAATGTTCTCATTATGAGAGACCAGAATGTTCTCATTATGAGACACCAGAATGTTCTCATTATGAGACACCAGAATGTTCTCATTATGAGAGACACCAGAATGTTCTCATTATGAGAGACACCAGAATGTTCTCATTATGAGAGACACCAGAATGTTCTCATTATGAGAGACACCAGAATGTTCTCATTATGAGAGACGCACCAGAATGTTCTCACTATGAGAGACGCACCAGAATGTTCTCATTATGAGACACACCAGAATGTTCTCATTATGAGACACCAGAATGTTGTTCTCATTATGAGAGACACCAGAATGTTCTCATTATGAGAGACACCAGAATGTTCTCATTATGAGACACACCAGAATGTTCTCATTATGAGACACACCAGAATGTTCTCATTATGAGACACACCAGAATGTTCTCACTATGAGAATTTGTTTTAAGAATGTTCTCACTATGAGAGACGCACCAGAATGTTCTCATTATGAGACACGCACCAGAATGTTCTCATTATGAGAGACGCACCAGAATGTTCTCATTATGAGACACGCACCGGAATGTTCTCATTATGAGACACGCACCAGAATGTTCTCACTATGAGACACACGGGAATGTTCTCACTATGAGACACGCAGCGGAATGTTCTCATTATGAGACACGCAGCGGAATGTTCTCATTATGAGACACGCAGCGGAATGTTCTCATTATGAGACACGCAGCGGAATGTTCTCATTATGAGACACGCAGCGGAATGTTCTCATTATGAGACACGCAGCGGAATGTTCTCATTATGAGACACACAGCGGAATGTTCTCATTATGAGACACACAGCGGAATGTTCTCATTATGAGACACACAGCGGAATGTTCTCATTATGAGACACACAGCGGAATGTTCTCATTATGAGACACACAGCGGAATGTTCTCATTATGAGACACACAGCGGAATGTTCTCATTATGAGACACACAGCGGAATGTTCTCATTATGAGACACACAGCGGAATGTTCTCATTATGAGACACACAGCGGAATGTTCTCATTATGAGACACACAGCGGAATGTTCTCATTATGAGACACACAGCGGAATGTTCTCATTATGAGACACACAGCGGAATGTTCTCATTATGAGACACGGCGGAATGTTCTCATTATGAGACACACGGCGGAATGTTCTCATTATGAGACACACGGCGGAATGTTCTCATTATGAGACACACGGCGGAATGTTCTCATTATGAGACACACGGCGGAATGTTCTCATTATGAGACACACGGCGGAATGTTCTCATTATGAGACACACGGCGGAATGTTCTCATTATGAGACACACGGCGGAATGTTCTCATTATGAGACACACGGCGGAATGTTCTCATTATGAGACACACAGCGGAATGTTCTCATTATGAGACACACAGCGGAATGTTCTCATTATGAGACACACAGCGGAATGTTCTCATTATGAGACACACAGCGGAATGTTCTCATTATGAGACACACAGCGGAATGTTCTCATTATGAGACACACAGCGGAATGTTCTCATTATGAGACACACAGCGGAATGTTCTCATTATGAGACACACAGCGGAATGTTCTCATTATGAGACACACAGCGGAATGTTCTCATTATGAGACACACAGCAGCGGAATGTTCTCATTATGAGACACACAGCGGAATGTTCTCATTATGAGACACACAGCGGAATGTTCTCATTATGAGACACACAGCGGAATGTTCTCATTATGAGACACACAGCGGAATGTTCTCATTATGAGACACACAGCGGAATGTTCTCATTATGAGACACACAGCGGAATGTTCTCATTATGAGACACACAGCGGAATGTTCTCATTATGAGACACATGGCAGAATGTTCTCATTATGACACAGCAGAATGTTCTCATTATGACACAGCAGAATGTTCTCACTATGACACAGCAGAATGTTCTCACTATGACACACATACCAGAATGTTCTCATTATGAGACAACAGAATGTTCTCACTATGAGACACACACACACACCTCTAAATGTTCTGCATCAACTTGAATGTGTTGTTGGTTTGTAAAGTCAATTATACCACAGTCATTTCCAAGTCTATATTTGTTTTAAATGTAGAATAATTCAGACAGTTGATTAGCTAATTCATTGCTGTCTCTTCCTGGAACAGGGGGGGGGGGTAATGATAATGATTGGGTCAGTTAGTGTGGACAGTTTTCTCCACCTTGTCTGAGTCCCAGGACTCTTCAATGGCCTCCTGTCCTCCTCTCCTCCCTACCTGAGGCATGTGACTCTGCCACTCGGACCCCTTGAGGAAGATTAAGCAGATGGACACAAGTTTACGTCTTATCCTGTCTAGTAAAGATACATGTTACCGTGCCAACCGGACCCTATTGAGGACGCTGTCACATGACAGTGGTCTGAGGGGCTACTCCACGCCCGTTCTGGAAATTATATTTCTATGGTTACCATCCTGTCTAGTAAAGATACATCTAGAGTGTCTCCCTCTCCTGTCTGGTAAAGACACATCTAGAGTGTCTCCCTCTCCTGTCTGGTAAAGACACATCTAGAGTGTAGAGTGACTCCCTCTCCTGTCTGGTAAAGACACATCTAGAGTGTAGAGTGACTCCCTCTCCTGTCTGGTAAAGACACATCTAGAGTGTCTCCCTCTCCTGTCTGGTAAAGATACATCTAGAGTGTAGAGTGACTCCCTCTCCTGTCTGGTAAAGACACATCTAGAGTGTCTCCCTCTCCTGTCTGGTAAAGACACATCTAGAGTGTAGAGTGACTCCCTCTCCTGTCTGGTAAAGACACATCTAGAGTGTCTCCCTCTCCTGTCTGGTAAAGACACATCTAGAGTGACTCCCTCTCCTGTCTGGTAAAGACACATCTAGAGTGACTCCCTCTCCTGTCTGGTAAAGACACATCTAGAGTGACTCCCTCTCCTGTCTGGTAAAGACACATCTAGAGTGACTCCCTCTCCTGTCTCCCTCCCTCCTGTCTGGTAAAGACACATCTAGAGTGTGACTCCCTCTCCTGTCTGGTAAAGACACATCTAGAGTGACTCCCTCTCCTGTCTGGTAAAGACACATCTAGAGAGTAAACACATCTAGAGTGTAGAGTGACTCCCTCTCCTGTCTGGTAAAGACACATCTAGAGTGACTCCCTCTCCTGTCTGGTAAAGACACATCTAGAGTGTAGAGTGTCTCCCTCTCCTGTCTGGTAAAGACACATCTAGAGTGTAGAGTGTCTCCCTCTCCTGTCTGGTAAAGACACATCTAGAGTGTAGAGTGTCTCCCTCTCCTGTCTGGTAAAGACACATCTAGAGTGTAGAGTGTCTCCCTCTCCTGTCTAGTAAAGACACATCTAGAGTGACTCCCTCTCCTGTCTGGTAAAGATACATCTAGAGTGTAGAGTGTCTCCCTCTCCTGTCTGGTAAAGATACATCTAGAGTGTAGAGTGTCTCCCTCTCCTGTCTGGTAAAGACACATCTAGAGTGTAGAGTGTCTCCCTCTCCTGTCTGGTAAAGACACATCTAGAGTGTCTCCCTCTCCTGTCTGGTAAAGACACATCTAGAGTGTCTCCCTCTCCTGTCTGGTAAAGACACAAGAGTGTCTCCCTCTCCTGTCTGGTAAAGACACATCTAGAGTGACTCCTCTCCTGTCTGGTAAAGTGTCTCCCTCTCCTGTCTAGTAAAGACACATCTAGAGTGACTCCCTCTCCTGTCTGGTAAAGACACATCTAGAGTGACTCCCTCTCCTGTCTAGTAAAGACACATCTAGAGTGACTCCCTCTCCTGTCTGACACATCTAGAGTACTCCCTCTCCTGTCTGGTAAAGTACATCTAGAGTGAGTAAAGACACATCTAGAGTGACTCCCTCTCCTGTCTAGTAAAGATACATCTAGAGTGTGTGACTCCCTCTCCTGTCTGGTAAAGACACTAGAGAGTGTCTCCCTCTCCTGTCTGGTAAAGACTAGAGTGTAGAGTGACATCTAGAGTGTAGAGTCCCTCTCCTGTCTGGTAAAGATACATCTAGAGTGTAAAGAGTGTCTCCCTCTCCTGTCTAGTAAAGATACATCTAGAGTGTGTCTCCCTCTCCTGTCTGGTAAAGATACATCTAGAGTGTAGAGTGTCTCCCTCTCCTGTCTAAAGACACATCCTGACTCCTGTCTGTAAAGACATCTAGAGTGTCTCCCTCTCCTGTCTGGTAAAGACACATCTAGAGTGTAGAGTGTCTCCTCTCCTGTCTAGTAAAGACACATCTAGAGTGACTCCCTCTCCTGTCTAGTAAAGATACAAAGTAAAGATACATCTAGAGTCTGGTAAAGAGATCTAGAGTCTCCTCTCCTGTCTAGTAAAGATACATCTAGAGTGACTCCCTCTCCTGTCTGGTAAAGATACATCTAGAGTCTGTAAAGACACATCTAGAGTGACTCCCTCTCCTGTCTAGTAAAGATACATCTAGAGTGACTCCCTCTAGAGTAAAGACACATCTAGAGTGACTCCCTCTCCTGTCTGGTAAAGATACATCTAGAGTGTAGAGTGACTCCCTCTCCTGTCTAGTAAAGATACATCTAGAGTGTCTCCCTCTCCTGTCTGGTAAAGACACATCTAGAGTGTCTCCCTCTCCTGTCTGGTAAAGACACATCTAGAGTGTCTCCCTCTCCTGTCTGGTAAAGACACATCTAGAGTGTCTCCCTCTCCTGTCTGGTAAAGACACATCTAGAGTGTCTCCCTCTCCTGTCTGGTAAAGACACATCTAGAGTGACTCCCTCTCCTGTCTGGTAAAGACACATCTAGAGAGTGTCTCCCTCTCCTGTCTGGTAAAGACACATCTAGAGTGTAGAGTGACTCCTCTCCTGTCTGGTAAAGACACATCTGACTCCCTCTCCTGTCTAGTAAAGATACATCTAGAGTGAGACATCTAGAGTCTCCCTCTCCTGTCTGGTAAAGATACATCTAGAGTGTCTCCCTCTCCTGAGTAAAGACACATCTCTCCCTCTCCTGTCTGGTAAAGACACATCTAGAGTGTAGAGTGTCTCCCTCTCCTGTCTAGTAAAGACACATCTAGAGTGTAGAGTGACTCCCTCTCCTGTCTGGTAAAGACACATCTAGAGTGAGAGTGACTCCCTCTCCTGTCTAGTAAAGATACATCTAGAGTGTAGAGTGTCTCTGTCTGGTAAAGATACATCTAGAGTGTAGAGTGACTCCCTCTCCTGTCTGGTAAAGATCTCCTCTCCTGTCTGGTAAAGAGTGTAGAGTGTCTCCCTCTCCTGTCTGGTAAAGACACATCTAGAGTGTCTCCCTCTCCTGTCTGGTAAAGACACAAGAGTGTCTCCCTCTCCTGTCTGGTAAAGACACATCTAGAGTGTCTCCTCTCCTGTCTGGTAAAGACACATCTAGAGTGTCTCCCTCTCCTGTCTGGTGTCTCCCTCTCCTGTCTGGTAAAGACACATCTAGAGTGACTCCCTCTCCTGTCTACACATCTAGAGTGTCTCCCTCTCCTGTCTGAGTAAAGGTAAAGACATCATAGTAGAGTGGAGTGACTCCCTCCTCTCCTGACTCCTCTGGTAAAGACACATCTAGAGTGACTCCCTCTCCCTAAAGACACATCTGGTAGAAGACACATCTAGAGTGACTCCCTCTCCTGTCTAGTAAAGACACATCTAGAGTCTAGACTCCCTCTCCTGTCTGGTAAAGACACATCTAGAGTCACATGTAGAGTGAGTCTCCCTCTCCTGTCTAGTAAAGACACATCTAAAGACTCCTCTCCTGTCTGGTAAAGATACATCTAGAGTGACTCCCTCTCCTGTCTGGTAAAGACACATCTAGAGTGACTCCCTCTCCTGGTAAAGTCTAGAGTGTAAAGACTCCCTCTCCTGTCTGGTAGAGACACATCTAAGTGACTCCCTCTCCTGTCTGGTAAAGACACATCTAGAGTGTCTCCCTCTCCTGTCTGGTAAAGATACATAGTCTCCCTCTCCTGTGACTCCCTCTCCTGTCTGGTAAAGACACATCTAGAGTGACTCCCTCTCCTGTCTAGTAAAGACACATCTAGAGTGTAGAGTGACTCCCTCTCCTGTCTGGTAAAGACACTCTCCTGTCTGGTAAAGACACCAAATGACACAATTCCAGATAGCACAGAATAGGGAGCCATATTCCCATAGACCTCTGGTCAGATGTAGTGCACATAGAGAATAGGGAGTCATATTCCCATAGACCTCTGGTCAGATGTAGTGCACATAGAGAATAGGGAGCCATATTCCCATAGCCTCTGGTCAGATGTAGTGCACATAGAGAATGGGAGTCATATTCCCATAGACCTCTGGTCAGATGTAGTGCACATAGAGAATAGGGAGCCATATATTAGAGTACATATTCCCATATGCCTCTGGTCAGATGTAGTGCACATAGAGAATAGGGAGTCATATTCCCATAGACCTCTGGTCAGATGTAGTGCACATATAGAATAGGGAGTCATATTCCCATAGGCCCTCTGGTCAGATGTAGTGCACATAGAGAATAGGGAGTCATATTCCCATAGGCCCTCTGGTCAGATGTAGTGCACATAGAGAATAGGGAGTCATATTCCCATAGACCTCTGGTCAGATGTAGTGCACATAGAGAATAGGGAGTCATATTCCCACCTCTGGTAGAGCACATAGAGAATAGGGAGTCATATTCCCATAGACCTCTGGTCAGATGTAGTGCACATAGAGAATAGAGTCATATTCCCCCTCTGGTCAGATGTAGTGCACATAGAGAATAGGGAGTCATATTCCCATAGACCTCTGGTCAGATGTAGTGCACATAGAGAATAGGGAGTCATATTCCCATAGGCCCTCTGGTCAGATGTAGTGCACATAGAGAATAGGGAGTCATATTCCCATAGACCTCTGGTCAGATGTAGTGCACATAGAGAATAGGGAGTCATATTCCCATAGACCTCTGGTCAGATGTAGTGCACATAGAGAATAGGGAGCCATATTCCCATAGACCTCTGGTCAGATGTAGTGCACATAGAGAATACCTCTGGTCAGATGGAGTCATATTCCCATAGACCTCTGGTCAGATGTAGTGCACATAGAGAATAGGGAGTCATATTCCCATAGGCCCTCTGGTCAGATGTAGTGCACATAGAGAATAGGGAGCCATATTCCCATAGACCTCTGGTCAGATGTAGTGCACATAGAGAATAGGGAGCCATATTCCCATAGACCTCTGGTCAGATGTAGTGCACATAGAGAATAGGGAGCCATATTCCCATAGACCTCTGGTCAGATGTAGTGCACATAGAGAATAGGGAGCCCTATTCCCAAGACCTCTGGTCAGATGTATCTCACCTGTTTGAGTATGTCTCAGGTAGTAGTGCACATAGAGAAGCTATTACGATGTTGGCTGAGATGTCAGGTCGTCGTCAGAAGCCTACGATGTGGACCAGCAGCTGGAGGAGCAGAGGGACCTTGGTCTCGAGGGCACGCAGCGCCTCGGCGGCTGCCTTCACGTCGCCCCCCTTGGCCAGTTTGGTCCAGCTCAGAACCAGAGACTGGCCCATCCCGTTCACCAGCCTGGAGAACTTAGCCAGGAAGTCCACATCCTCCTCCTGGTGGAGCCAAGACAGGAAACAGGGGGTGGGGGGGGGCTTTTCAGATATAAACAGGAAACAGTTTCACATCCATTCAGGAAGTAGAGGTGAGGAGGAAGAGGAAATGGAGCCTTTGGCCTTTTCTTGGACTGTGGGAAATGGAGTAGCGAGTTTGTGTGGTGTGTTAGCTATGTGGTGTGTGTGTGTGTGTGTGTGTGTGTGTGTGTGTGTGTGTGTGTGTGTGTGTGTGTGTGTGTGTGTGTGTGTGTGTGTGTGTGTGTGTGTGTGTGTGTGTGTGTGTGTTAGCTATGTGGTGTGTGTGTGTGTGTGTGTTAGCTATGTGGTGTGTGTGTGTGTGTGTGTGTAGCTATGTTGTGTGTGTGGTGTGTTAGTGTGTGTGTGTGTGTTGTGTGGTGTGTGTGTTATGTGGTGTGTGTGTGTGTGTGTGTGTTATGTGGTGTGTGTGTGTGTGTGTGTGTTATGTGGTGTTGTGTGTGTTATGTGGTGTATGTGGTGTGTGTGTGTGGTGTGTTGTGTGTGTGGTTGTGTGTGTGTGTGTGTGTTATGTGGTGTGTGTTGTGTGGTGTGTTATGTGTGTGTGTGTGGTGTGTGTTATGTGTGTGTGTGTGTGTGTGTGTGTGTGTGTGTTGTGTGTGTGTGTTATGTGTGTGTGTGTGTTATGTGGTGTGTGTGTGTGTGTGTTATGTGGTGTGTGTGTGTTATGTGTGTGTGTTGTGTGTGTGTGTGTATGTGTGTGTGTGTGTGTTGTGTGGTGTGTGTGTGTGTTATGTGGTGTGTGTGTGTGTGTGTTATGTGGTGTGTGTGTGTGTTATGTGGTGTGTGGTGTGTGTGTTGTGTGTGTGTTATGTGGTGTGTGTGTGTGTGTGTATGTGGTGTGTGTTGTGTGTGTGTGTGTTTGTGTTATGTGTGTGTGTGTGTGTTGTGTTATGTGTGTGTGTGTGTTATGTGGTGTGTGTGTGTGTGTGTTATGTGTGTGTGTGTGTGTTGTTGTGTGTGTGTGTGTTGTGTGTGTGTGTGTGTGTGTGTGTGTGTTATGTGGTGTGTGTTATGTGGTGTGTGTGTGTGGTGTTATGTGTGTGTGTGTGTTATGTGTGTGTGTGTTATGTGTGTGTGTGTGTGTGTTATTGTGTGTGTGTGTGTGTGTGTGTGTTATGTGGTGTGTGTGTGTGTGTTATGTGGTTATGTGTGTGTGTTGTGTGGTGTGTGTGTGTGGTGTGTGTTATGTGGTGTGTGTATGTGTGTTATGTGGTGTGTGTGTGTGTTATGTGGTGTGTGTGTGTGTTATGTGTGTGTGTGTGGTGTGTGTTATGTGTGTGTGTGTGTGTGTGTGTTATGTGGTGTGTGTTGTGTGGTGTGTTGTGTGGTGTGTGTGTGTGTGTGTTATGTGTGTGTGTTATGTGTGTGTGTGTGTGTTATGTGTGTGTGTGTGTGTGTGTGTTATGTGTTGTGTGTGTGTGTGTGTGTTATGTGTGTGTGTGTGTGTTATGTGTGTGTGTGTGTGTGTGTGTGTGTGTGTGTGTGTGTGTGTGTGTGTGTGTGTGTGTGTGTGTGTGTGTGTGTGTGTGTGTGTGTGTGTGTGTGTGTGTGTGTGTGGTGTATTAGCTATGTGGTGTGTGTTATGGTGTGTGTGTGGTGTGTGTGTTATGGTGTGTGTGTGTGGTGTGTGTTGTGGTGTGGTGTGGTGTGTGTGTGTGTGTTATGTGTGTGTGTGTGTGGTGTGGTGTGGTGTGTGTGTGTGTGTTATGTGGTGTGTGTGTGGTGTATTAGCTATGTGGTGTGTGTTATGGTGTGTGGTGTGTTAGCTATGTGGTGTGTGTTATGGTGTGCGTGTGGTGTGTGTGTGTGTACACCTACCTGGTCCACGTTGAAGAAGCCAGCCGACTGCAGGACCTGACAGAGGACTCCACCAGCTTGGTCTTGTCTGTCGGGTCCATTCCTTTATTGACAATCTCAAACAGACAGTCACACGCCTCCTCTCTCAGGTCCTCCACAGACATCTGACTCAGCAGCAGGTTCACAAACCTGGAGGGAGAGGGACACACTGGTTAAACACTGGTCCAGGACCAGTCCCTGATCTAGTCTCTGGTTCATTAACCTGGAGGGAGAGGACACACTGGTTAAACACTGGTCCAGGACCAGTCATCTGATCTAGTCTCTGGTTCATTAATCTGGAGGGACAGGAACACACTGGTCCAGGACCAGTCCTCTGATCTAGTCTCTGGTTCATTAACCTGGAGGGAGAGGAACACACTGGTCCAGGACCAGTCCTCTGATCTAGTCTCTGGTTCATTAACCTGGAGGGAGAGGAACACACTGGTCCAGGACCAGTCCTCTGATCTAGTCTCTGGTTCATTAACCTGGAGGGAGAGGAACACACTGGTTAATCACTGGTTCATTAACCTGGAGGGACAGGACCAGTCCTCTGATCTAGTGTCTGGTTCATTAACCTGGAGGGACAGGAACACACTGGTCCAGGTCCAGGACCAGTCATCTGATCTAGTCTCTGGTTCATTAACCTGGAGGGACAGGAACACACTGGTTAAACACTGGTCCAGGACCAGTCATCTGATCTAGTGTCTGGTTCATTAACCTGGAGGGACAGGACTGGTTAAACACTGGTCCAGGACCACACAGTCTCTGGTTCATTAACCTGGAGGGACAGGAACCAGTCATCTGGTGTCATCTAGTCTCTGGTTCATTAACCTGGAGGGACAGGAACACACTGGTTAAACACTGGTCCAAGACCAGTCATCTGATCTAGTGTCTGGTTCATTAACCTGGAGGGACAGGAACACACTGGTTAAACACTGGTCCAGGACCAGTCCTCTGATCTAGTCTCTGGTTCATTAACCTGGAGGGACAGGAACACACTGGTTAAACACTGGTCCAGGACCAGTCATCTGATCTAGTCTCTGGTTCATTAACCTGGAGGGACAGGAACACACTGGTTAAACACTGGTCCAGGACCAGTCATCTGATCTAGTGTCTGGTTCATTAACCTGGAGGGAGAGGAACACACTGGTCCAGGACCAGTCCTCTGATCTAGTCTCTGGTTCATTAACCTGGAGGGACAGGAACACACTGGTTAAACACTGGTCCAGGACCAGTCATCTGATCTAGTCTCTGGTTCATTAACCTGGAGGGACAGGAACACACTGGTTAAACACTGGTCCAGGACCAGTCATCTGATCTAGTGTCTGGTTCATTAACCTGGAGGGACAGGAACACACTGGTTAAACACTGGTCCAGGACCAGTCCTCTGAACACATCCAGGACCAGTCAGTCTCTGGTTCATTAACCTGGAGGGAGAGGAACACACTGGTCCAGGACCAGTCATCTGATCTAGTCTCTGGTTCATTAACCTGGAGGAGAGGAACACACTGGTCCAGGACCAGTCATCTGATCTAGTCTCTGGTTCATTAACCTGAACCGTCACACAACCACTGATGTTGATGACAGGAAGGTGTGGACGGAGGAGGGCGACATCTGATGAGTTTCAACACGATGCATTTGGGCTCAAATGTCTCATAGCAAAGGGTCTGAATACTGACGGAAATAAGGCATCTGTATTTTATTTTTAATACATTTGCAAAATTTCTAGACAACCTGTTTTCGCTTTGTCATTATGGGGTATTGTGATGTCACTATGGGGGTATTGTGATGTCACTATGAGGGCATTGTGATGTCACTATGAGGGCATTGTGATGTCACTATGGGGGCATTGTGATGTCACTATGGGGGCATTGTGATGTCACTATGGGGTATTGGGTGCAGATTGACGAGGGAAAAAATAATTGAACCATTTTTAGAATAAGGCTGTAACTTACTAAAAGGGGAATGGGTCTGAATTCATACCTTATTATTATCATCTATCCTGATGTCTAGTCACTTTACCTTCATGTACACATCTACCTCAAATACATTATTATCATCTATCCTGATGTCTAGTCACTTTACCTTCATGTACATATCTACCTCAAATACATTATTATCATCTATCCTGATGTCTAGTCACTTTACCTTCATGTACACATCTACCTCAAATACATTATTATCATCTATCCTGATGTCTAGTCACTTTACCTTCATGTACATATCTACCTCAAATACATTATTATCATCTATCCTGATGTCTAGTCACTTTACCTTCATGTACATATCTACCTCAAATACATTATTATCATCTATCCTGATGTCTAGTCACTTTACCGTGCCTTCAACTACATATCTACCTCAAATACATTATTATCATCTATCCTGATGTCTAGTCACTTTACCTTCATGTACATATCTACCTCAAATACATTATTATCATCTATCCTGATGTCTAGTCACTTTACCTTCATGTACACATCTACCTCAAATACATTATTATCATCTATCCTGATGTCTAGTCACTTTACCTTCATGTACATATCTACCTCAAATACATTATTATCATCTATCCTGATGTCTAGTCACTTTACCTTCATGTACATATCTACCTCAAATACATTATTATCCTGATCTACATTTACCTTTACATTTAAGTCATTTATTATCTTATCCAGAGCGACTTACAAATTATGACATCCAGTAGAACAGTCACTTTACAATAGTGCATCTAAATCTTAAATCATCTAGAAGGATTACTTATCCTATCCTAGGTATTCCTTAAAGAGGTGGGGTTTCAGGTGTCTCCAATTTGTAAGTCGCTCTGGATAAGAGCTTAATCTACTAAATGACTTATCATCTATCCTGATGTCTAGTTGTTACCTTCATGTACACATCCGCTCAAATACATTATTATCATCTGATCCTGAGTTTGTCACTTTACCTTCTGTACTTCCTCAGTGGTAGGGAGGCTGAGCAGGCCAGAGGTGGATGAACTCAAATACCCTTGTTTGGGTGTAGGGCCTGATCAGAGCCTGGAGGTACTGAGGTATCATCTTCCCCTAGTCAGCTCCTTCAGGCAAGCACCATTGTCTTATCTATCCTGATGTCTAGTCACTTTTTTTTTTAAACATTTATTTTTATTTTACCTTTATTTAACCAGGCAAGTCAGTTAAGAACATATTCTTATTTTCAATGACGGCCTGGGAACAGTGGGTTAATTGCAACCTTTCGGTTACTAGTCCAACGCCTAACCACTAAGCTACCCTGCCGCCCTGTGTACATATCTACCTCAAATACCTTATTATTATCTATCCTGATTAGTTTGGGTCTTTGCGTGTCTAAGAGATACAGTAGCTCTGTCAAATACTGTACATTGAAGTCTGCAACAGCACCCTGAACGATGTGTTTTCAATACTGCGTTGGTAATAAAGCATCATTTGTTTGACCGCAACTTCTGGGGTACACGCTAGCTGTAGCTTGGTACCTAGCTAGCTGTAGCTTGGTACCTAGCTACCTCAAATACAGCTGTAGCTTCCTGATGTACCTACCTAGCTGTAGCTTGGTAGCTAGCATTAGCTGTAGCTTGGTCCTGAGCTAGCTGTACCTTGGTACATATCTAGCTAGCTGTAGCATTTGGTACCTAGCTAGCTTTAGCTTGGTACCTAGCTAGCTGTATACATTGGTACCTAGCTAGCTTTAGCTTGGTACCTAGCTAGCTTTAGCTTGGTACCTAGCTAGCACTTTAGCTTGGTACCTAGCTAGCTTTAGCTTGGTACCTATACATTATTAGCTTTAGCTTGGTACCTAGCTAGCTTTAGCTTGGTACCTAGCTAGCTTTAGCTCCTGGTACCTAGCTAGCTTTAGCTTGGTACCTAGCTAGCATTTTATCTTGGTACCTAGCTAGCTTTACCTTCTTGGTACCTAGCTATACTTTAGCTTGGTACCTAGCTAGCTTTAGCTTGGTACCTGCGCGAGACAACTTTACCAGCATTGTAGCATACTGTACGTTGTGATATGAAATACGAGGGATCGTCTAATCAATGTGTAAAAACTACGTAAAAAATGTATAAATGCGTTACATTATTATGTCATATTCAGGTCCTGATTGGTCAACAAGCTTCATTGGCCCGGCAAATAGTGTATATTTATAGACACACAAAGACCAAAACGGCGTTCCATAGGAATCCTGGTTGAGAATGAAACGACAGACCACACAGACAGACCACACAGACAGACCACACAGACCACACAGACCACACAGACTGACCACACAGACAGCCACTGACCACACAGACTGACCACACAGACAGACCACACAGACAGACCACACAGACAGACCACACAGACAGACCACACAGACAGACCACACAGACAGACCACACAGACAGACCACACAGACAGACCACACAGACAGACCACACAGACAGCCACTGACACCACAGACTGCCACTGACCACACAGATAGACACTGACCACACAGACTGACACCAGACATACACTGACCACAGACTGACCACAGACTGACACTGACCACACAGACTGCCACTGACCACACAGACTGACACCACAGACAGCCACTGACCACACAGACTGACCACACAGACAGACCACACAGACAGACCACACAGACAGACCACACAGACAGACCACACAGACAGACCACACAGACAGACCACACAGACAGACCACACAGACAGCCACTGACACCACAGACTGCCACTGACCACACAGACAGACTGCCACTGACCACACAGACAGACTGCCACTGACCACACAGACAGACTGCCACTGACCACACAGACAGACTGCCACTGACCACACAGACAGACTGCCACTGACCACACAGACAGACACTGACCACACAGATAGACACTGACCACACAGATAGACACTGACCACACAGATAGACACTGACCACACAGACTGACCACACAGACTGACCACACAGACTGCCACTGACCACAGACTGACCACAGACAGCCACTGACACCACAGACAGCCACTGACCACACAGATAGACACTGACCACACAGACTGACACCAGACTGCCACTGACCACAGACTGACCACACAGACATACACTGACCACACAGACATACACTGACCACACAGACATACACTGACCACACAGACATACACTGACCACAGACTGACCACAGACTGACACTGACCACACAGACTGCCACTGACCACACAGACTGACACCACAGACAGCCACTGACCACACAGACAGCCACTGACCACAGACTGCCACTGACCACACAGACTGACACTGACCACACAGACTGACACTGACCACACAGACTGACACTGACCACACAGACAGCGACTGACCACACAGACAGAGACTGACCACAGACTGACCACACAGACTACACAGACAGCCACTGACCACACAGACAGCCACTGACCACACAGACAGCCACTGACCACACAGACAGCCACTGACCACACAGACAGCCACTGACCACACAGACAGCCACTGACCACACAGACTGACACTGACCACACAGACTGACACTGACCACACAGACTGACACTGACCACACAGACTGACACTGACCACACAGACTGACACTGACCACACAGACAGCGACTGACCACACAGACAGCGACTGACCACACAGACAGAGACTGACCACACAGACTACACAGACAGCCACTGACCACACAGACAGCCACTGACCACACAGACAGCCACTGACCACACAGACAGCCACTGACCACACAGACAGCCACTGACCACACAGACAGCCACTGACCACACAGACAGCCACTGACCACACAGACAGCCACTGACCACACAGACTGAGACTGACCACACAGACTGAGACTGACCACACAGACTGAGACTGACCACACAGACTGACCACACAGACTGATGACAGAGACACTGACCACACAGACACTGACCACACAGACAGACACTGACCACACAGACACTGACCACAGAGACTGATGACAGAGACTGACCACACAGACAGACACTGACCACACAGACACTGACCACACAGACTGACCACACAGACACTGACCACACAGACTGACCACACAGACTGACCACACAGACTGACCACACAGACTGACCACAGACAGACGTACCTGTCGTTGGCGATGAGGTTGAGGTCTATCCAGGAGACGTATGCCCCCACTACCTCCAGACATTGACAAGTGATCTCAGGGTGAGACTGCTGATAGGCCCCGAGGATCTGGTACCAGGACTCAACCAGGCTGGGGATGACCTGCTCCCTCATACCATCCTTTATTAATGTGTTCCTACGAACCTCCTAGAGAGAGGAGAGAGAGGGGGGTAGAGAGAGTGAGGGGAGAGAGAGAGGGGGTAGAGAGAGAGGGGGAGAGAGAGAGGGGAGAGAGGAGGGGGGTAGAGAGAGAGAGGAGTTAGAGACTGGGGATGACCTGCTCCCTCATACCATCCTTTAATAATGTGTTCCTACGAACCTCCTAGAGAGAGGAGAAGGAGAGAAAAAGAGAGAGAGAAGAGGAGAAAAAGAGGACACCCTCAGTGCGGAGAGAGGAGGGGGGTAGAGAGAGAGAGAGGAGAGAAGAGAGAGAGGAGAGAGAGGAGGGGGGTAGAGGGTAGAGAGAGAGGGGGGTAGAAAAAGAGAGAGAGGAGAGAAGGAGAGAAAAAGAGGGGGTAGAAAAGAGAGAGAGAAGAGGAGAGAAAAAGAGAGAGAAGAGAAGGAGAGAAAAAGAGGACACACCCTCAGGGGGAGTGCCCTCTTACCTCAGTGGGGAGTGCAGGATGTCTCTGTCCACCACCTCAGTGTCCTCTTACCTCAGGGGAGTGCAGGATGTCTCTGTCCACCACCTCAGTGTCCTCTTACCTCAGGGGAGTGCAGGATGTCTCTGTCCACCACCTCAGTGTCCCTTACCTCAGGGAGTGCAGGATGTCTCTGTCCACCACCTCAGTGTCCTCTTACCTCAGGGGAGTGCAGGATGTCTCTGTCCACCACCTCAGTGCCCTCTTACCTCAGGGGAGTGCAGGATGTCTCTGTCCACCACCTCAGTGTCCTCTTACCTCAGGGGAGTGCAAGATGTCTCTGTCCACCACCTCAGTGTCCTCTTACCTCAGGGGAGTGCAGGATGTCTCTGTCCACCACCTCAGTGTCCTCTACCTACCTCAGTGGGGAGTGCAGGATGTCTCTGTCCACCACCTCAGTGTCCTCTTACCTCAGGGGAGTGCAGGATGTCTCTGTCCACCACCTCAGTGTCCTCTTACCTCAGGGGAGTGCAGGATGTCTCTGTCCACCACCTCAGTGTCCTCTTACCTCAGGGGAGTGCAGGATGTCTCTGTCCACCACCTCAGTGTCCTCTTACCTCAGGGGAGTGCAGGATGTCTCTGTCCACCACCTCAGCGTCGATAGCCATCAGTGTTCTGAGGTAGACGTCGACCCCGTGCGGATTCAGGCCCACTAGAGACAGCAGGTCGAAGAAGAACTTGGGCCAGTGGGTCAGGTACTCCATCACGAAGGTCAGAGCAAACACCTGGGCTGCCTTGTTACGGATGAACGGCTTCTCTGGTTGGGAGTTCATTAACTGGAGAGGAGGAGGAAGGGGGAAAAAGAGGAGGAGGAGGAAGGGAAGGAGACGGAGGGGAAGGATGAAGAGGGGAGGATGGAAGAAGAGGAGGAGGAAGGGGACGAAGGATGAAGGAGGAGGAAGGAAGAAGAAGAGGAGGAGGAAGGAGAAGAGGAGGAGGAGGAAGAGGAGGAAGAAGAAGAAGGGGAGGATTGTCGGGATAGCAGAGAAGGAGAATATTATATTGAAATTCATTTTCTAATACAATTTTTCAATTCAGGTGTGGAAGAGAATCAACTTCATGACTGCATGAAAAACGTGTAAATAACGACAGCTCAAGTAACAAGTAGAGTTGTTGATGAAACGTGTAAATAACGACAGCTCAAGTAACAAGTAGAGTTGTTGATGAAACGTGTAAATAACGACAGCTCAAGTAACAAGTAGAGTTGTTGATGAAACGTGTAAATAACGACAGCTCAAGTAACAAGTAGAGTTGTTGATGAAACGTGTAAATAACGACAGCTCAAGTAACAAGTAGAGTTGTTGATTGTAAATAACGACAGCTCAAGTAACAAGTAGAGTTGTTGATGAAACGTGTAAATAACGACAGCTCAAGTAACAAGTAGAGTTGTTGATGAAACGTGTAAATAACAACAGCTCAAGTAACAAGTAGAGTTGTTGATGAAACGTGTAAATAACGACAGCTCAAGTAACAAGTAGAGTTGTTGATGAAACGTGCTACGTTGTTGTGACAGGTTGACTAAGTGACAGAAAAGCCCCACCTGACCCTGTAGCCACTTCATCAGGGTTTCTCTGATCAGCTGTTGCTGGGCAGGACTGAGCCCTCCATGCCTGGGACAAAACACACAACACAAAGTCACTTTCCGTTCAGAACTAGTTCATAGAGGAAAGCTGCTGACAGAGACACACGCACATGGTTTTCAGTCAGATGTTAGGAAGAAAACGTGACAGTACTTTAATGCCCTACTGTGAAAGCATGAGAAAAGGTGACAGTACTTTAATGCTCTACTGTGAAAGCATGAGAAAAGGTGACAGCACTTTAATGCCCTACTGTGAAAGCATGAGAAAAGGTGACAGTACTTTAATGCCCTACTGTGAAAGCATGAGAAAAGGTGACAGTACTTTAATGCCCTACTGTGAAAGCATGAGAAAAGGTGACAGTACTTTAATGCCCTACTGTGAAAGCATGAGAAAAGGTGACAGCACTTTAATGCCCTACTGTGAAAGCATGAGAAAAGGTGACAGCACTTTAATGCCCTACTGTGAAAGCATGAGAAAAGGTGACAGCACTTTAATGCCCTACTGTGAAAGCATGAGAAAAGGTGACAGCACTTTAATGCCCTACTGTGAAAGCATGAGAAAAGGTGACAGCACTTTAATGCCCTACTGTGAAAGCATGAGAAAAGGTGACAGTACTTTAATGCCCTACTGTGAAAGCATGAGAAAAGGTGACAGCACTTTAATGCCCTACTGTGAAAGCATGAGAAAAGGTGACAGTACTTTAATGCCCTACTGTGAAAGCATGAGAAAAGGTGACAGTACTTTAATGCCCTACTGTGAAAGCATGAGAAAAGGTGACAGCATTAGCTGTTATCTGGAGTCATGGAGGAACAGTCAACATATCACAGACTTCCTAATTCATCCATCCATCCTCTCCTTCCCTCCTATCTCTCTCCCCCTCCCCTTCCCCCTTGTCCCCTCTCTCCTCCTCTCCTTCCCCTCCCTTCCCCTCCTCCTCCTCCACCCTCTCTCCCCTCTCCTTCCCCTCCACCCTCTCTCCCCCTCTCCTTCCCCTCCTCCACCCTCTCTCTCCCCTCCTCCTCCTCCTCTCCTTCCCCCTCTCTCTCCCCTTCCCCTCCTCCACCTCCTCTCCCCCTTCCCCTCCTCCACCTCCCTCCCCCCTTCCCCTCCTCTCTCTCCACCTCTCCTTCCCCTCCTCTCTCTCCACCTCTCCTTCCCCTCCTCTCTCTCCACCTCTCCTTCCCCTCCTCTCTCTCCACCTCTCCTTCCCCTCCTCTCTCTCCACCTCTCCTTCCCCTCCTCTCTCCTCTCCTCCTCCTCCTCTCCTCCTCTCTCTCCCCTCCTCTCTCCCCCCTCTCTCTCCCCCCTCTCTCCCCTCCTCTCTCTCCCCCTCCTCTCTCTCCCCTCCTCTCTCTCCCCCTCCCTCCTCCCCCTCCCCTCCTCCCCCTCCTCCTCTCCCCCTCCTCCTCTCCCCCTCCCTCTCCCCTCCTCCTCTCCCTCCTCCTCTCCCCTCCTCCTCTCCCCTCCTCCTCTCCCCTCCTCTCCTTCCCTCTCCACCTCTCCTTCCCCTCCTCCACCCTCCTTCCCTCCTCCACCCCTCCACCTCCCCTCCTCCACCCTCTCTCCACCTCTCCTTCCCCTCCTCCACCCTCTCTCCACCTCTCCTTCCCCTCCTCCACCCTCTCTCCACCTCTCCTTCCCCACCTATCGCTCCCCCTCCTCCTCCTCCACCTATCTCTCCCCCTCCTCCTCCCCCACCCTCTCTCCCCCTCTCCTTCCCCTCCTCTCACCTGTACTTGATCTGGTGCTCCAGGACTTGGAAACAGAAGAACTTCACATGGTCGTCACTGAGAGAGGGATTAATAAAGATATTACAATACAACACAGGGTCGTCACAGAGAGAGGGATTAATAAAGATATTACAATACAACACAGGGTCGTCACAGAGAGAGGGATTAATAAAGATATTACAATACAACACAGGGTCGTCACTGAGGGAGGGATTAATAAAGATATTACAATACAACACAGGGTCGTCACTGAGAGAGGGATTAATAAAGATATTACAATACAATATATGGTCTGGGAGACCAGAGTCCAGAGAAGGACCAACAGGGACACCAACAGGGAGACCAACAGGGAGACCAGAGAAGGACCAACAGGGAGACCAGAGAAGGACCAACAGGGACACCAACAGGGAGACCAGAGAAGGCCCAACAGGGAGACCAGAGAAGGACCAACAGGGAGACCAGAGAAGGACCAACAGGGAGACCAGAGAAGGACCAACAGGGAGACCAGAGAAGGACCAACAGGGAGACCAGAGAAGGACCAACAGGGAGACCAGAGAAGGACCAGAGAAGGACCAACAGGGAGACCAGAGAAGGACCAACAGGGAGACCAACAGGGAGACCAGAGAAGGACCAACAGGGAGACCAGAGAAGAACCAACAGGGAGACCAACAGGGAGACCAGAGAAAAACCAACAGGGAGACCAACAGGGAGACCAGAGAAGGACCAACAGGGAGACCAACAGGGTGACCAGAGAAGGACCAACAGGGAGACCAACAGGGTGACCAGAGAAGGACCAACAGGGAGACCAACAGGGAGACCAGAGAAGGACCAACAGGGAGACCAGAGAAGGACCAACAGGGAGACCAGAGAAGGACCAACAGGGAGACCAGAGAAGGACCAACAGGGAGACCAGAGAAGGACCAACAGGGAGACCAGAGAAGGACCAACAGGGAGACCAGAGAAGGACCAACAGGGAGACCAGAGAAGGACCAACAGGGAGACCAACAGGGAGACCAGAGAAAGACCAACAGGGAGACCAGAGAAGGACCAACAGGGAGACCAACAGGGAGACCAGAGAAGGACCAACAGGGAGACCAGAGAAGGACCAACAGGGAGACCAACAGGGAGACCAGAGAAGGACCAACAGGGAGACCAACAGGGTGACCAGAGAAGGACCAACAGGGAGACCAACGGAGACCAACAGGGAGACCAGAGAAGAACCAACAGGGAGACCAGAGAAGGACCAACAGGGACACCAACAGGGAGACCAACAGGGAGACCAACAGGGAGACCAACAGGGAGACCAGAGAAGGACCGACAGGGAGACCAACAGGGAGACCAGAGAAGGACCGACAGGGAGACCAACAGGGAGACCAGAGAAGGACCAACAGGGAGACCAACAGGGAGACCAACAGGGAGACCAGAGAAGGACCAACAGGGAGACCAGAGAAGGACCAACAGGGAGACCAGAGAAGGACCAACAGGGAGACCAACAGGGAGACCAACAGGGAGACCAGAGAAGGACCAACAGGGAGACCAGAGAAGGACCAACAGGGAGACCAGAGAAGAACCGACAGGGAGACCAACAGGGAGACCAACAGGGAGACCAGAGAAGGACCAACAGGGAGACCAACAGGGAGACCAGAGAAGAACCGACAGGGAGACCAACAGGGAGACCAGAGAAGGACCAACAGGGAGACCAACAGGGAGACCAGAGAAGGACCAACAGGGAGACCAGAGAAGGACCAACAGGGAGACCAACAGGGAGACCAGAGAAGGACCAACAGGGAGACAAAGCAGTAGAACAGGTTGGAATCTGAAACCTCCCAGGTTTGACTAGAAGGATACTGTACCGTCTCTAATCAGAATCCTACCAACTAATGGGTCTCACCTGTAAATGCCTTTAGCCAGGGCCTCTGCACACACCTCCCAGGCATCCTGGGACTCCTTCAACTGCTCAAAATACACCATCGCCTGAGGAGGAGAAACAGTAGCAGTGAGAGAGAAACAGGAGCAGAGAGAGAGAGAGAAACAGGAGCAGAGAGAGAGAGAGAAACAGGAGCAGAGAGAGAAAGAGGAGAGAGAGAGAGAGAGAGAGAGAGAGAGAGAGAGAGAGAGAGAGAGAGAGAGAAACAGGAGCAGAGAGAGAGAAAGAGGAGAGAGAGAGAGAGAGAAAGAGGAGAGAGAGAGAGAGAGAGAGAGAGAGAGAGAGAAACAGGAGCAGAGAGAGAGAGGGAGAGAGAGAGAGAAACAGGAGCAGAGAGAGAGAAACGGAGCAGAGCGAGAGAGAAACGGAGCAGAGAGAGAGAGAAACGGAGCAGAGAGAGAGAGAAACGGAGCAGAGAGAGAGAGAAACGGCAGCAGAGAGAGAGAAACGGAGCAGAGAGAGAGAGAAACGGAGCAGAGAGAGAGAGAAACGGAGCAGAGAGAGAAACAGAAGCAGAGAGAGAAACGGAGCAGAGAGAGAAACAGGAGCAGAGAGAGAGAGAAACGGAGCAGAGAGAAACAGGAGCAGAGAGAGAGAGAGAGAAACGGAGCAGAGAGAGAAACGGAGCAGAGAGAGAAACGGAGCAGAGAGAGAAACAGGAGCAGAGAGAGAGAGAAACAGGAGCAGAGAGAGAGAGAAACGGGAGCAGAGAGAGAGAAACAGGAGCAGAGAGAGAAACAGGAGCAGAGAGAGAAACAGGAGCAGAGAGAGAGAGAAACAGGAGCAGAGAGAGAAACGGAGCAGAGAAAGAGAGAAACAGTAGCAGAGAGAGAGAGAGAAGAGCAGAGAGAGAGAAACGGAGCAGAGAGAGAGAGAGAAACAGGAGCAGAGAGAGAAACGGAGCAGAGAGAGAAACGGAGCAGAGAAAGAGAGAAACAGGAGCAGAGAGAGAGAGAGAGAGAAGAGCAGAGAGAGAGAAACGGAGCAGAGAGAGAGAGAAACAAGAGCAGAGAGAGAGAAACGGAGCAGAGAGAGAGAAACACAACCCCCATAACTCCCCCATTCTACAGCCAGCCAGCAACACAAACCCCATAACTCCCCCATTCTACAGCCAGCCAGCAACACAACCCCCATAACTCCCCCATTCTACAGCCAGCCACACAACCCCCATAACTCCCCCATTCTACAGCCAGCCAGCAACACAAACCCCATAACTCCCCCATTCTACAGCCAGCCAGCAACACAACCCCCATAACTCCCCATTCTAGAGCCAGCCAGCAACACAAACCCCATAACTCCCCCATTCTACAGCCAGCCACACAACCCCCATAACTCCCCCATTCTACAGCCAGCCACACAACCCCCATAACTCCCCCATTCTACAGCCAGCCACACAACCCCCATAACCCCCCATTCTACAGCCAGCAACACAAACCCCATAACTCCCCCATTCTACAGCCAGCCAGCAACACAAACCCCATAACTCCCCATTCTACAGCCAGCCACACAACCCCCATAACTACCCCATTCTACAGCCAGCAACACAAACCCTATAACTCCCCCATTCTACAGCCAGCCAGCAACACAAACCCCATAACTCCCCCATTCTACAGCCAGCCACACAACCCCCATAACTACCCCATTCTACAGCCAGCAACACAAACCCTATAACTCCCCCATTCTACAGCCAGCCAGCAACACAAACCCCATAACTCCCCCATTCTACAGCCAGCCACACAACCCCCATAACTACCCCATTCTACAGCCAGCAACACAAACCCCATAACTCCCCCATTCTACAGCCAGCCAGCAACACAACCCCCATAACTCCCCCATTCTAGAGCCAGCCAGCAACACAAACCCCATAACTCCCCCATTCTACAGCCAGCCACACAACCCCCATAACTCCCCCATTCTACAGCCAGCCACACAACCCCCATAACTCCCCCATTCTACAGCCAGCCACACAACCCCATAACCCCCCCATTCTACAGCCAGCAACACAAACCCCATAACTCCCCATTCTACAGCCAGCCAGCAACACAAACCCCATAACTCCCCCATTCTACAGCCAGCCACACAACCCCCATAACTACCCCATTCTACAGCCAGCAACACAAACCCTATAACTCCCCCATTCTACAGCCAGCCAGCAACACAAACCCCATAACTCCCCCATTCTACAGCCAGCCACACAACCCCCATAACTACCCCATTCTACAGCCAGCCACACAACCCCCATAACTCCCCCATTCTACAGCCAGCCAGCAACACAAACCCCATAACTCCCCCATTCTACAGCCAGCCAGCAACACAAACCCCATAACTCCCCCATTCTACAGCCAGCCAGCAACACAAACCCCATAACGCCCCCATTCTACAGCCAGCCAGCAACACAAACCCCATAACTACCCCATTCTACAGCCAGCCACACAACCCCCATAACCCCCATTCTACAGCCAGCCACACAACCCCCATAACCCCCCATTCTACAGCCAGCCACACAACCCCCATAACTCCCCATTCTACAGCCAGCAACACAAACCCCATAACTCCCCCATTCTACAGCCAGCCAGCAACACAACCCCCATAACTTCCCCATTCTAAAGCCAGCCACACAACCCCCTAACTCCCCCATTCTACAGCCAGCCAGCCACACAACACCCATAACTCCCCCATTCTACAGCCAGCCACACAACCCCCTAACTACCCCATTCTACACAGCCAGCCACACAACCCCCCATAACTACCCCATTCTGCAGCCAGGCACACAACCCCCATAACTACCCCATTCTACAGCCAGCCAGCCACACAACCCCCCATTCTGTAGCCAGCCACACAACCCCCATAACTACCCCATTCTACAGCCAGCCACACAACCCCCATAACTACCCCATTCTACAGCCAGCCAGCCACACAACCCCCATAACTACCCCATTCTACAGCCAGCCAGCCACACAACCCCCATAACTCCCCCATTCTACAGCCAGCCAGCCACACAACCCCCATAACTCCCCCATTCTACAGCCAGCCAGCCACACAACCCCCATAACTCCCCCATTCTACAGCTAGCCACACAACCCCCATAACTCCCCCATTCTACAGCCAGCCAGCCACACAACCCCCATAACTACCCCATTCTGCAGCCAGGCACACAACCCCCATAACTACCCCATTCTGCAGCCAGGCACACAACCCCCATAACTCCCCCATTCTACAGCCAGCCATAACAACACTCGTGCTGACAGCGGAGAGGGAACAAGTTAGGCAGGCTGGCTGGCTGGCTGGTTGGTTGGTTGGCTGGATGGCTGGCTGGTTAGTTGGCTGGCTGGATGGCTGGCTGCCTCAAGGACACAGAGTTGGTGTGGGTCTCCTATACATGCATTTCTGTGTAGGCCTACATCTGAAAAAGCATGGTGGAAGCCTTGTGTTCCACAGCAGATCCCAGGTGGAAGCCTTGTGTTCCACAACAGATCCCAGGTGGAAGCCTTGTGTTCCACAGCAGATCCCAGGTGGAAGCCTTGTGTTCCACAGCAGATCCCAGGTGGAAGCCTTGTGTTCCACAGCAGATCCCAGGTGGAAGCCTTGTGTTCCACAGCAGATCCCAGGTGGAAGCCTTGTGTTCCACAGCAGATCCCAGGTGGAAGCCTTGTGTTCCACAGCAGATCCCAGGTGGAAGCCTTGTGTTCCACAGCAGATCCCAGGTGGAAGCCTTGTGTTCCACAGCAGATCCCAGGTGGAAGCCTTGTGTTCCACAGCAGATCCCAGGTGGAAGACAGAGCCCTGGTTCAAGTCCCTCGGTGGAGAGTCTACATGGCTCTAAGAATCATTTGCAGGAGCCAATGCACTTGGATCAAGGTCAGTCTACATGGGTCAGTCTACATGGACCAGTCTACATGGGTCAGTCTACACGGGTCAGTCTACACAGGACAGAGCGTTGATTCAAGTCCCCGGGATGGACAGTCTGACGAGACAGAGCGCTGGTTCAAGTCCCATGGATGGAGAGTCTGACGAGACAGAGCGCTGGTTCAAGTCCCCTGGATGGAGAGTCTGACGAGACAGAGCGCTGGTTCAAGTCCCATGGATGGAGAGTCTGACGAGACAGAGCGCTGGTTCAAGTCCCATGGATGGAGAGTCTGACGAGACAGAGCGCTGGTTGTCAAGTCCCCTGGATGGAGAGTCTGACGAGACAGAGCGCTGGTTGTCAAGTCCCCTGGATGGAGAGTCTGACGAGACAGAGCGCTGGTTCAAGTCCCTCGGTGGAGAGTCTGACGAGACAGAGCGCTGGTTGTCAAGTCCCCTGGATGGAGTGTCTACATGGCTCTAAGAATCATTTGCAGGAGACAATGCGTTTGGATCAAGTTCAGTGTACATGGACCAGTCTACATGGACCAGACCAGTCTACATGGACCAGACCAGTCTACATGGGTCAGTCTACATGGACCAGACCAGTCTACATGGGATCTGAGAATCATTTGCAAGATTTGTCCTCTATAAGCACATGAATGAACTCCACACACACACACACACACACACACACACACACACACACACACACACACACACACACACACACACACACACACACACACACAGTGTAATGAGACTTACCTTCTGCCTATAGCAGGCGTCTGCATTAGGGTTGAGCCCCAGCAGGGCCTGCTCGTCCATGTTGATGATGGAGACAGACTGGCAGGCCATGAGAAGGTCTTCTGTTGCTGCCCTCCACGGTAGTTTCACCGTCTTCTGTTGCTGCCCTCCACGGTAGTTTCACCGTCTTCTGCTGCTGCCCTCCACGGTAGTTTCACCGTCTTCGGCTGCTCCCCTCCACGGTAGTTTCACCGTCTTCGGCTGCTCCCCTCCACGGTAGTTTCACCGTCTTCGGCTGCTCCCCTCCACGGTAGTTTCACCGTCTTCTGCTGCTGCCCTCCACGGTAGCTTCACCGTCTTCTGCTGCTCCCCTCCACGGTAGTTTCACAGTCTTCTGCTGCTGCCCTCCACGGTAGTTTCACCGTCTTCTGCTGCTGCCCTCCACGGTAGTTTCACCGTCTTCTGTTGCTGCCCTCCAGGCCAAGCACATCTACACACAACAAAAATAACATCAACAATAATAATTAGGGTTGGGAATTGCCAGGGATTTCACAATACGATATCACGAGGTGCCAATATGATGTGTATTGCGATTCTCCATATGCATTGAGATTCTATATATAAACTGTGATTCAATACTGTCATTTTAGTGCAATTTCATGTTCCAAACATATTGCTCACCAATATGTCTGATGCAGAGCGACAAGAAAACAAAAAATACAAAAAATAAAACGTTTAACTAATTTTCTCCGCAATTTCGTGATATTCAAATTGGTAGGTGCAGTCTTGTCCCATCGCTGCAACTCCCGTACGGTGAGCCGTGTGTCCTCCGAAACACGACCCTGCCAAGCCGCACTGCTTCTTGACACACTAGCCGCACCAATGTGTCGGAGGAAACACTGCCAGCCGCACCAATGTGTCGGAGGAAACACTGCCAGCCGCACCAATGTGTCGGGAGGAAACACTGCCAGCCGCACCAATGTGTCGGAGGAAACACTGCCAGCCGCACCAATGTGTCGGGAGGAAACACTGCCAGCCGCACCAATGTGTCGGAGGAAACACTGCCAGCCGCACCAATGTGTCGGAGGAAACACTGCCAGCCGCACCAATGTGTCGGGAGGAAACACTGCCAGCCGCACCAATGTGTCGGAGGAAACACTGCCAGCCGCACCAATGTGTCGGAGGAAACACTGCCAGCCGCACCAATGTGTCGGAGGAAATATCTTCCAGCTGGCGACCGAAGTCATCTTACAGGCACCTGGCCCGCCACAAGGAGTCGCTAGAGAATGAACGGGACAAGGACATCCTGGCCCGCCACAAGGAGCCGCTAGAGCACGAACGGGACAAGGACATCCTGGCCGGCCACAAGGAGCCGCTAGAGCACGAACGGGACAAGGACATCCTGGCCGGCCACAAGGAGCCGCTAGAGCACGAACGGGACAAGGACATCCTAGTCTACACTTCTTAGCTAGTGGTGCCGTTGAGTTCCATTGTGTGATTGAGTCATTGACTCAGTGGCAGCTGACCAGCATGCCCAGGACAGCTGCACAACAGTAGCTAACGAGCACAGCAGTGTAGTGACCTGCATGGCACTGCGAGTGTCAGCGTGTGTGTGTGGCTAATATTGTTTGACACACAGACAAAGAGAGTAACGCTGAGTCAACAGAAACACGTCGGTGTTGATGGGAGGGCCAGACAGACCCTGTAACTGGCCTCTCCCCTCTACATAATGAACAATACCCAGGAGCTAATCCCAGTTCCCCTGCTGTACCCAGTAGCTAACCCCAGTTCCCCTGCTGTACCCAGGAGCTAACCCCAGTTCCCCTGCTGTAACCAGTAGCTAACCCCAGTTCCCCTGCTGTACCCAGTAGCTAACCCCAGATCCCCTGCTGTACCCAGTAGCTAACCCCAGTTCCCCTGCTGTACCCAGTAGCTAACCCCAGTTCCCCTGCTGTACCCAGGAGCTAACCCCAGTTCCCCTGCTGTACCCAGGAGCTAATCCCAGTTCCCCTGCTGTACCCAGTAGCTAACCCCAGTTCCCCTGCTGTACCCTAATCCCAGTTCCCCTGCTGTACCCTAACCCCAGTTCCCCTGCTGTACCCAGTAGCTAACCCCAGTTCCCCTGCTGTACCCAGGAGCTAACCCCCGTTCCCCTGCTGTACCCAGGAGCTAACCCCCGTTCCCCTGCTGTACCCAGGAGCTAACCCCCGTTCCCCTGCTGTACCCAGGAGCTAACCCCCGTTCCCCTGCTGTACCCAGGAGCTAACCCCCGTTCCCCTGCTGTACCCAGGAGCTAACCCCCGTTCCCCTGCTGTACCCAGTAGCTAACCCCAGTAGCTAACCCCAGTTCCCCTGCTGTACCCAGTAGCTAACCTCAGTTCCCCTGCGGCTAACCCCAATTCCCCTGCGGCTAACCCCAGTTCCCCTGCGGCTAACCCCAGTTCCCCTGCGGCTAACCCCAGTTCCCCTGCGGCTAACCCCAGTTCCCCTGCGGCTAACCCCAGTTCCCCTGCGGCTAACCCCAGTTCCCCTGCGGCTAACCCCAGTTCCCCTGCGGCTAACCCCAGTTCCCCTGCGGCTAACCCCAGTTCCCCTGCGGCTAACCCCAGTTCCCCTGCTGTACCCAGTAGCTAAACCCAGTTCCCCAGTAGCTAACCCCAGTTCCCCAGTAGCTAACCCCAGTTCCCCTGCAGTTACACGTGGACTACACAGAGTTACACGTGGACTACACAGAGTTACACGTGGACTACACAGAGTTACACGTGGACTACACAGAGTTACACAGAGTTACACGTGGACTACACAGAGTTACACGTGGACTACACAGAGTTACACGTGGACTACACAGAGTTACACGTGGACTACACAGAGTTACACGTGGACCAGACAGTATATGAATACAAACAGTGAACAGCAGTAGTTGTACAGGATTTGCCTTGACTAGAATACAGTATATACACACACGAGTAAAACAGTATGGAAACATGATTAAAGTGACCAGTGGTAGCAGGCTAGCGTACCGGGTGGTAGCAGGCTAGAGTACCGGGTGGTAGCAGGCTAGCGTACCGGGTGGTAGCAGGCTAGCGTACCGGGTGGTAGCAGGCTAGCGTACCGGGTGGTAGCAGGCTAGCGTACCGGGTGGTAGCAGGCTAGAGTACCGGGTGGTAGCAGGCTAGACTACTGGGTGGTAGCAGGCTAGCGTACCGGGTGGTAGCAGGCTAGCGTACCGGGTGGTAGCAGGCTAGCGTACCGGGTGGTAGCAGGCTAGAGTACCGGGTGGTAGCAGGCTAGAGTACCGGGTGGTAGCAGGCTAGAGTACCGGGTGGTAGCAGGCTAGCGTACCGGGTGGTAGCAGGCTAGCGTACCGGGTGGTAGCAGGCTAGAGTACCGGGTGGTAGCAGGCTAGAGTACCGGGTGGTAGCAGGCTAGAGTACCGGGTGGTAGCAGGCTAGAGTACCGGGTGGTAGCAGGCTAGAGTACCGGGTGGTAGCAGGCTAGAGTACCGGGTGGTAGCAGGCTAGTAACAGTGACTAAAGTTCAGGGCAGGGTACTGGGCGGAGACTAGTGGTGACTAACAGTCTGATTGCCTGGAGATAGAAGCTGTTGTTCAGTTTCTCTGTCCCAGCTTCGATGCAAATGTACTGTCTCCACCTTCTAGATGGTAGAGGGGAGAACAGGCAGTGGCTCGGGTGCTTGATGATCTTCTAGATGGTAGAAGGGAGAACAGGCAGTGTCTCGGGTGGCTGGGGTCCTTGATGATCTTCTAGATGGTAGAAGGGAGAACAGGCAGTGGCTCTGGTGGCTGAGGTGCTTGATGATCAAATCAAAAATGTTATTTGTCACATGTGCCTAATACAAACAGGTGTAGACCGTACTGTGAAATGTTTACTGACAAGCCCTTAACCAACGAGCAGTTGCCAGGCAACCGGTCAGGATGTTCTCATCTTCTTGGCTGATAACGATATACAATATTTTTCTTGACAAAAACAATTAGACCGATACTAAAAATGTTGGCGGCCTTTTAAGCCTCACAGTTAAAACGTTAACACACACGCGGACGCAGAGGTCTAAGGCACTGCATCTCAGCGCAAGAGGCGTCACTACAGTCCCTGGTTCGAATCCAGGCTGTACCACATCCGGCCGTGATTGGGAGTCCCATAGTGCGGCTCACAATTAGCCCAGCGTCGTCTGGGTTTGGCTGAGGTAGGCAGTCATTGTAAATAAGAATGTGTTCTTAACTGACTTGCTAGTTAAATAAAGGTTACACACACACACACACACACACACACACACACACACACACACACACACACACACACACACACACACACACACACACACACACACACACACACACACACACACACACACACACACACACACACACACACACACACACACACACACACACACACACACACACACACACACACACACACCCAAAAGTGAATTTGTTGGCATTTACGTATGTCCCCATTACCAGTGAAAACATAATCAATACCTTTTTCTTTCACTTACTTGCTGTGCTGTTTCGTTGTTCAGTCATTTCATTCTCAACCAGGATTGCTACGGAACGCCGTTGGGGCCGTCGCTACGGGACGCCGTTGGGGCCGTCGCTACGGGACGCCGTTGGGGCCGTCGCTACGGGACGCCGTTGGGGCCGTCGCTACGGGACGCCGTTGGGGCCGTCGCTACGGGACGCCGTTGGGGCCGTCGCTACGGGACGCCGTTGGGGCCGTCGCTACGGGACGCCGTTGGGGCCGTCGCTACCGGACGCCGTTGGGGCCGTCGCTACGGGACGCCGTTTGGGGCCGTTGCTACGGGACGCCGTTTGGGGCCGTTGCTACCGGAACGCCGTTTGGGGCCGTTGCTACGGGACGCCGTTTGTATTTAACACGTCAATTAAGCTTGTTGACCAATCAGGACCTGAATATGACTGCATGTCACATAATTTAACACATTAATACATGTTTTACGTAGTTATTACACATTGATTAGCCGATCCCTCGTAGTTCATATGTCACAACGATTCATCGTTGCTATGACGCTGGTCAAGTTGTCTCGCGCACCTACAGCGCTGGTCATTTAAAAAAGCTAGCGTTTCATAGTATGTATGTCGTGAAGCTAATAGCAGTGACACTATTACTGTGTAACTCTGGTAAGGCAACATCTGAAAAATAGCACACTTGGTAGTGTGTACCGGTGATCGACCAGTCGGCAAAAGACAACATCACCCACGACAGGTAACGGTTGATTGTCAAGGGGAATCAACTCCATTATCTTGGTGTTGATGGATTTCGCCTTTTGAATTGTCTCGCTGAAATTCTTATTCTTTCAAATGACTGCTGGACTTGTTGACTGCTCGATCCACACAGCAGACATTGTGGGAGAGGTTAGGGATGCTGTGTTGCACGTGTAGCGCAACATTTTACGTGGCGTCATTATGTCATCTACCTACGTTATACAGGTATGTAGGTCATCTACCTACGTTATACAGGTATGTAGGTCATCTACCTACGTTATACAGGTATGCACCTCATCTACCTACGTTATACAGGTATGTAGGTCATCTACCTACGTTATACAGGTATGTAGGTCATCTACCTACGTTATACAGGTATGTAGGTCATCTACCTACGTTATACAGGTATGGCACCTCATCTACCTACGTTATACAGGTATGCACCTCATCTACCTACGCTATACAGGTATGGATTTGTCTGCTGTGTGGATCAAGCAGTCAACATTGTGGGCTAGGTTAGGAATGCCATTTTGCACGTTTGCAAATATCTACTCGGCGTCATTATGTCATGCATCTTCTTTATATAGGTATGCACGTTAGCTTTGACATCGGCGTTAAACTAGACATCTGGCCGATATCAATGTTGGCATTTTTAGCTAATATCGCCCGATTACGATATGTTACGATCGTGCCTCCCTAATGGCAACTGCTCGGCATCTGACCATAAAGCGCTAGAGGGTAGTGTGTACGGTCCAGTAAATCACTGGGGCCAAGCTTCCTGCCATCCAGGACCTCTATACCAGAGGGTAGTGTGTACGGTCCAGTACATCCCTGGGGCCAAGCTTCCTGCCATCCAGGACCTCTATACCAGAGGGTAGTGTGTACGGTCCAGTACATCACTGGGGCCAAGCTTCCTGCCATCCAGGACCTATATAATAAGTGGTGTCAGAGGAAGGCCCAAAAATTGTCAAAGACTCCAGTCACCCAAGTCATAGACTGTTCGCTCTGCTACCGCACAGCAAGCAGTACCAGAGCGCCAAAGTCTAGGACCAAAAGGCTCCTTAACAGCGTCTACCCCCCCAAGCCATAAGACTGCTGAACAATTAATCAGACTATTTACACCACCATTTGTTTTTACACTGCTGCTACTCACTGTTTCTTATCTATGAATAGTCACTTCAGCCTCATTATTGTTATGTCATTTTCTTGTGGTACTTTTTGATTTTATTTAATACTTTAGTTTATTTAGGAAATAATCCTAACTCTGTTTCTTGAACTGCATTGTTGTTTAAGGACTTGTAAGTAAACATTTCACAGTGAGGTCTACTACACCTGTTGTATTCGGCGCATGTGACAAATAAAAATGGATTTGCTGTCGATGTCCTGGAGGGCAGGCAGTGTGCCCGCGGTGATGACCACACCACCTTCTGGAGAGCCCTGCGGTTGAGGACGGTGCAGGTGCTGTACCAGGCGGTGATACAGCCCGACAGACAGGAAGCTCTCAATGGCGCATCTGTAGAAGAATGTGAGGATCTTATGGACCACGCCTAATTTCTTCAGCCTCCTGGAGGTTGAAGAGGCAGTCGTTGTGCCTTCTTCACCACAATGTCTGTGTGAATGGATCATTTCAGGTTGTCAGTGCACGCTGAGGGAACTTGAAACATTTTCACCCTCTCCACTGTGGCCCATCGATGTGGATGGGAATGTGGATGGGGGTGTGATCTCTCTGTTGTCTCCTGAAGTCCACAATCAGCTCCTTCCGTTATGTTGAGGTAAGAGGTTATCGTCCTGGCACCACTCCGCCAGGGCCCTCCCCTCCTCCCTGTAGGCTGTCTTGTCATTGTTGGTAAATCAGCACTACCACTTGTGTCATCAGCAAACTTGATGATTGAGTTGGAGACGTGCACGGCCAAGCAGTACAGGAGGGAATCCAGCACCCAGTTACATAGGGCAGGGCTCAGAACCGTGACCCCGAGCTCAGTTATGAGCTTGGAGGGCACTGTGGTGTTGAAAGCTGCGCTGTAGTCGATGAACAGCATTCTTACATAGGTATTAATCTTGTCCAGATGGGATAGGGCAGTGTGCATGCGACGGCAATTGAGTCATCTGTTGGGGCGGCACACAAATTGTAGAGGGTCTAGGGCTTCAGGTAAGGTGATATGATCCTTAACTAGTGGGTCTAGGGCTTCAGGTAAGGTGATCCTTAACTAGTGGGTTTAGGGCTTCAGGTAAGGTGATCCTTAACTAGTGGGTTTAGGGCTTCAGGTAAGGTGATCCTTAACTAGTGGGTTTAGGGCTTCGGGTAAGGTGATCCTTAACTAGTGGGTTTAGGGCTTCGGGTAAGGTGATCCTTAACTAGTGGGTTTAGGGCTTCGGGTAAGGTGATCCTTAACTAGTGGGTCTAGGGCTTCAGGTAAGGTGATATGATCCTTAACTAGTGGGTCTAGGGCTTCAGGTAAGGTGATCCTTAACTAGTGGGTTTAGGGCTTCGGGTAAGGTGATCCTTAACTAGTGGGTTTAGGGCTTCAGGTAAGGTGATATGATCCTTAACTAGTGGGTTTAGGGCTTCAGGTAAGGTGATCCTTAACTAGTGGGTTTAGGGCTTCGGGTAAGGTGATCCTTAACTAGTGGGTTTAGGGCTTCAGGTAAGGTGATCCTTAACTAGTGGGTTTAGGGCTTCGGGTAAGGTGATCCTTAACTAGTGGGTTTAGGGCTTCGGGTAAGGTGATCCTTAACTAGTGGGTCTAGGGCTTCAGGTAAGGTGATATGATCCTTAACTAGTGGGTCTAGGGCTTCAGGTAAGGTGATCCTTAACTAGTGGGTTTAGGGCTTCGGGTAAGGTGATCCTTAACTAGTGGGTCTAGGGCTTCAGGTAAGGTGATCCTTAACTAGTGGGTCTAGGGCTTCAGGTAAGGTGATCCTTAACTAGTGGGTTTAGGGCTTCAGGTAAGGTGATCCTTAACTAGATGGTCTAGGGCTTCAGGTAAGGTGATCCTTAACTAGTGGGTTTAGGGCTTCGGGTAAGGTGATCCTTAACTAGTGGGTCTAGGGCTTCAGGTAAGGTGATATGATCCTTAACTAGTGGGTCTAGGGCTTCGGGTAAGGTGATCCTTAACTAGTGGGTTTAGGGCTTCAGGTAAGGTGATCCTTAACTAGTGGGTTTAGGGCTTCGGGTAAGGTGATCCTTAACTAGATGGTCTAGGGCTTCAGGTAAGGTGATCCTTAACTAGTGGGTTTAGGGCTTCAGGTAAGATGATATGATCCTTAACTAGTGGGTTTAGGGCTTCGGGTAAGGTGATCCTTAACTAGTGGGTCTAGGGCTTCAGGTAAGGTGATATGATCCTTAACTAGTGGGTCTAGGGCTTCAGGTAAGGTGATATGATCCTTAACTAGTGGGTTTAGGGCTTCGGGTAAGGTGATATGATCCTTAACTAGTGGGTTTAGGGCTTCGGGTAAGGTGATCCTTAACTAGATGGTCTAGGGCTTCAGGTAAGGTGATCCTTAACTAGATGGTCTAGGGCTTCGGGTAAGGTGATCCTTAACTAGTGGGTTTAGGGCTTCAGGTAAGGTGATATGATCCTTAACTAGTGGGTTTAGGGCTTCGGGTAAGGTGATCCTTAACTAGTGGGTTTAGGGCTTCAGGTAAGGTGATCCTTAACTAGTGGGTTTAGGGCTTCGGGTAAGGTGATCCTTAACTAGATGGTCTAGGGCTTCGGGTAAGGTGATCCTTAACTAGTGGGTTTAGGGCTTCGGGTAAGGTGATCCTTAACTAGTGGGTCTAGGGCTTCAGGTAAGGTGATATGATCCTTAACTAGTGGGTCTAGGGCTTCAGGTAAGGTGATCCTTAACTAGTGGGTTTAGGGCTTCAGGTAAGGTGATCCTTAACTAGTGGGTCTAGGGCTTCAGGTAAGGTGATATGATCCTTAACTAGTGGGTCTAGGGCTTCAGGTAAGGTGATCCTTAACTAGTGGGTTTAGGGCTTCAGGTAAGGTGATCCTTAACTAGTGGGTTTAGGGCTTCGGGTAAGGTGATCCTTAACTAGTGGGTTTAGGGCTTCAGGTAAGGTGATCCTTAACTAGTGGGTCTAGGGCTTCAGGTAAGGTGATATGATCCTTAACTAGTGGGTCTAGGGCTTCAGGTAAGGTGATCCTTAACTAGTGGGTTTAGGGCTTCAGGTAAGGTGATCCTTAACTAGTGGGTTTAGGGCTTCGGGTAAGGTGATCCTTAACTAGTGGGTTTAGGGCTTCAGGTAAGGTGATCCTTAACTAGTGGGTTTAGGGCTTCGGGTAAGGTGATCCTTAACTAGTGGGTTTAGGGCTTCAGGTAAGGTGATATGATCCTTAACTAGTGGGTTTAGGGCTTCGGGTAAGGTGATCCTTAACTAGTGGGTTTAGGGCTTCAGGTAAGGTGATATGATCCTTAACTAGTGGGTTTAGGGCTTCGGGTAAGGTGATCCTTAACTAGTGGGTTTAGGGCTTCAGGTAAGGTGATATGATCCTTAACTAGTGGGTTTAGGGCTTCGGGTAAGGTGATCCTTAACTAGTGGGTTTAGGGCTTCGGGTAAGGTGATCCTTAACTAGTGGGTTTAGGGCTTCAGGTAAGGTGATCCTTAACTAGTGGGTTTAGGGCTTCAGGTAAGGTGATCCTTAACTAGTGGGTTTAGGGCTTCGGGTAAGGTGATCCTTAACTAGTGGGTTTAGGGCTTCAGGTAAGGTGATCCTTAACTAGTGGGTTTAGGGCTTCGGGTAAGGTGATCCTTAACTAGTGGGTTTAGGGCTTCGGGTAAGGTGATCCTTAACTAGTGGGTTTAGGGCTTCGGGTAAGGTGATCCTTAACTAGTGGGTTTAGGGCTTCAGGTAAGGTGATCCTTAACTAGTGGGTTTAGGGCTTCGGGTAAGGTGATCCTTAACTAGTGGGTTTAGGGCTTCGGGTAAGGTGATCCTTAACTAGTGGGTTTAGGGCTTCAGGTAAGGTGATATGATCCTTAACTAGTGGGTTTAGGGCTTCGGGTAAGGTGATCCTTAACTAGTGGGTTTAGGGCTTCAGGTAAGGTGATATGATCCTTAACTAGTGGGTTTAGGGCTTCGGGTAAGGTGATCCTTAACTAGTGGGTTTAGGGCTTCGGGGAAGGTGATCCTTAACTAGTGGGTTTAGGGCTTCAGGTAAGGTGATCCTTAACTAGTGGGTTTAGGGCTTCGGGTAAGGTGATCCTTAACTAGTGGGTTTAGGGCTTCGGGTAAGGTGATCCTTAACTAGTGGGTCTAGGGCTTCAGGTAAGGTGATATGATCCTTAACTAGTGGGTCTAGGGCTTCAGGTAAGGTGATCCTTAACTAGTGGGTTTAGGGCTTCGGGTAAGGTGATCCTTAACTAGTGGGTCTAGGGCTTCAGGTAAGGTGATATGATCCTTAACTAGTGGGTCTAGGGCTTCAGGTAAGGTGATCCTTAACTAGTGGGTTTAGGGCTTCGGGTAAGGTGATCCTTAACTAGATGGTGTAGGGCTTCAGGTAAGGTGATCCTTAACTAGTGGGTTTAGGGCTTCGGGTAAGGTGATCCTTAACTAGTGGGTCTAGGGCTTCAGGTAAGGTGATATGATCCTTAACTAGTGGGTCTAGGGCTTCGGGTAAGGTGATCCTTAACTAGTGGGTTTAGGGCTTCAGGTAAGGTGATCCTTAACTAGTGGGTTTAGGGCTTCGGGTAAGGTGATCCTTAACTAGATGGTCTAGGGCTTCAGGTAAGGTGATCCTTAACTAGTGGGTTTAGGGCTTCAGGTAAGATGATATGATCCTTAACTAGTGGGTTTAGGGCTTCGGGTAAGGTGATCCTTAACTAGTGGGTCTAGGGCTTCAGGTAAGGTGATATGATCCTTAACTAGTGGGTCTAGGGCTTCAGGTAAGGTGATCCTTAACTAGATGGTCTAGGGCTTCAGGTAAGGTGATCCTTAACTAGATGGTCTAGGGCTTCGGGTAAGGTGATCCTTAACTAGTGGGTTTAGGGCTTCAGGTAAGGTGATATGATCCTTAACTAGTGGGTTTAGGGCTTCGGGTAAGGTGATCCTTAACTAGTGGGTTTAGGGCTTCAGGTAAGGTGATCCTTAACTAGTGGGTTTAGGGCTTCGGGTAAGGTGATCCTTAACTAGATGGTCTAGGGCTTCGGGTAAGGTGATCCTTAACTAGTGGGTTTAGGGCTTCGGGTAAGGTGATCCTTAACTAGTGGGTTTAGGGCTTCGGGTAAGGTGATCCTTAACTAGTGGGTCTAGGGCTTCAGGTAAGGTGATATGATCCTTAACTAGTGGGTCTAGGGCTTCAGGTAAGGTGATCCTTAACTAGTGGGTTTAGGGCTTCAGGTAAGGTGATCCTTAACTAGTGGGTTTAGGGCTTCGGGTAAGGTGATCCTTAACTAGTGGGTTTAGGGCTTCAGGTAAGGTGATCCTTAACTAGTGGGTCTAGGGCTTCAGGTAAGGTGATATGATCCTTAACTAGTGGGTCTAGGGCTTCAGGTAAGGTGATCCTTAACTAGTGGGTTTAGGGCTTCAGGTAAGGTGATCCTTAACTAGTGGGTTTAGGGCTTCGGGTAAGGTGATCCTTAACTAGTGGGTTTAGGGCTTCAGGTAAGGTGATCCTTAACTAGTGGGTTTAGGGCTTCGGGTAGGTGATCCTTAACTAGTGGGTTTAGGGCTTCAGGTAAGGTGATATGATCCTTAACTAGTGGGTTTAGGGCTTCGGGTAAGGTGATCCTTAACTAGTGGGTTTAGGGCTTCAGGTAAGGTGATATGATCCTTAACTAGTGGGTTTAGGGCTTCGGGTAAGGTGATCCTTAACTAGTGGGTTTAGGGCTTCAGGTAAGGTGATATGATCCTTAACTAGTGGGTTTAGGGCTTCGGGTAAGGTGATCCTTAACTAGTGGGTTTAGGGCTTCGGGTAAGGTGATCCTTAACTAGTGGGTTTAGGGCTTCAGGTAAGGTGATCCTTAACTAGTGGGTTTAGGGCTTCAGGTAAGGTGATCCTTAACTAGTGGGTTTAGGCTTCGGGTAAGGTGATCCTTAACTAGTGGGTTTAGGGCTTCAGGTAAGGTGATCCTTAACTAGTGGGTTTAGGGCTTCGGGTAAGGTGATCCTTAACTAGTGGGTTTAGGGCTTCGGGTAAGGTGATCCTTAACTAGTGGGTTTAGGGCTTCGGGTAAGGTGATCCTTAACTAGTGGGTTTAGGGCTTCAGGTAAGGTGATCCTTAACTAGTGGGTTTAGGGCTTCGGGTAAGGTGATCCTTAACTAGTGGGTTTAGGGCTTCGGGTAAGGTGATCCTTAACTAGTGGGTTTAGGGCTTCAGGTAAGGTGATCCTTAACTAGTGGGTTTAGGGCTTCGGGTAAGGTGATCCTTAACTAGTGGGTTTAGGGCTTCGGGTAAGGTGATCCTTAACTAGTGGGTTTAGGGCTTCAGGTAAGGTGATATGATCCTTAACTAGTGGGTTTAGGGCTTCGGGTAAGGTGATCCTTAACTAGTGGGTTTAGGGCTTCAGGTAAGGTGATATGATCCTTAACTAGTGGGTTTAGGGCTTCGGGTAAGGTGATCCTTAACTAGTGGGTTTAGGGCTTCGGGTAAGGTGATCCTTAACTAGTGGGTTTAGGGCTTCAGGTAAGGTGATCCTTAACTAGTGGGTTTAGGGCTTCGGGTAAGGTGATCCTTAACTAGTGGGTTTAGGGCTTCAGGTAAGGTGATCCTTAACTAGTGGGTCTAGGGCTTCAGGTAAGGTGATATGATCCTTAACTAGTGGGTCTAGGGCTTCAGGTAAGGTGATCCTTAACTAGTGGGTTTAGGGCTTCGGGTAAGGTGATCCTTAACTAGTGGGTCTAGGGCTTCAGGTAAGGTGATATGATCCTTAACTAGTGGGTCTAGGGCTTCAGGTAAGGTGATCCTTAACTAGTGGGTTTAGGGCTTCAGGTAAGGTGATCCTTAACTAGTGGGTTTAGGGCTTCAGGTAAGGTGATCCTTAACTAGTGGGTTTAGGGCTTCAGGTAAGGTGATCCTTAACTAGTGGGTTTAGGGCTTCGGGTAAGGTGATCCTTAACTCGATGGTCTAGGGCTTCAGGTAAGGTGATCCTTAACTAGTGGGTTTAGGGCTTCAGGTAAGATGATATGATCCTTAACTAGTGGGTTTAGGGCTTCGGGTAAGGTGATCCTTAACTAGTGGGTCTAGGGCTTCAGGTAAGGTGATATGATCCTTAACTAGTGGGTCTAGGGCTTCAGGTAAGGTGATCCTTAACTAGATGGTCTAGGGCTTCAGGTAAGGTGATCCTTAACTAGTGGGTTTAGGGCTTCAGGTAAGGTGATCCTTAACTAGTGGGTTTAGGGCTTAACTAGTGGGTTTAAGGTGATCCTTAACTAGTGGGTTTAGGGCTTCAGGTAAGGTGATCCTTAACTAGTGGGTTTAGGGCTTCAGGTAAGGTGATCCTTAACTAGTGGGTCTAGGGCTTCAGGTAAGGTGATCCTTAACTAGTGGGTTTAGGGCTTCAGGTAAGGTGATATGATCCTTAACTAGTGGGTTTAGGGCTTCAGGTAAGGTGATCCTTAACTAGTGGGTTTAGGGCTTCAGGTAAGGTGATCCTTAACTAGTGGGTTTAGGGCTTCAGGTAAGGTGATCCTTAACTAGTGGGTTTAGGGCTTCAGGTAAGGTGATCCTTAACTAGTGGGTTTAGGGCTTCAGGTAAGGTGATCCTTAACTAGTGGGTCTAGGGCTTCAGGTAAGGTGATATGATCCTTAACTAGTGGGTCTAGGGCTTCAGGTAAGGTGATCCTTAACTAGTGGGTTTAGGGCTTCAGGTAAGGTGATCCTTAACTAGTGGGTCTAGGGCTTCAGGTAAGGTGATCCTTAACTAGTGGGTTTAGGGCTTCAGGTAAGGTGATCCTTAACTAGTGGGTTTAGGGCTTCAGGTAAGGTGATCCTTAACTAGTGGGTTTAGGGCTTCAGGTAAGGTGATCCTTAACTAGTGGGTTTAGGGCTTCAGGTAAGGTGATCCTTAACTAGTGGGTTTAGGGCTTCGGGTAAGGTGATCCTTAACTATGGTGGGTTTAGGTGCTTAACAGTGGGTTTAGGGCTTCAGGTAAGATGATATGATCCTTAACTAGTGGGTTTAGGGCAGACAGTGGGGGTGAAGGTGATCCTTAACTAGTGGGTCTAGGGCTTCAGGTAAGGTGATGATTAACTAGTGGGTCTAGGGCTGGGGTAAGGTGATCCTTAACTAGATGGTCTAGGGCTTCAGGTAAGGTGATCCTTAACTAGTGGGTTTAGGGCTTCAGGTAAGGTGATCCTTAACTAGTGGGTTTAGACTTCAGGGGGTGATCCTTAACTAGTGGTCTAGACAGTGGGGCAGTGATCCTTAACAGTGGGGCAGTGACAGACAGTGGGGCAGGTGATCCTTAACTAGTGGGTTTAGGGCTTCAGGTAAGGTGATCCTTGACAGTGGGTCTAGTGGCTTCAGGTAAGGTGACAGACAGATGGGGGTCAGACAGTGGGGCAGTGATCCTTAGACTGGGGCAGTCAGAAAGAGACAGTGGGGCAGTGACAGACAGTGGGGCAGTGACAGACAGTGGGGCAGTGACAGACAGTGGGGCAGTGACAGACAGTGGGGCAGTGACAGACAGTGGGGCAGTGACAGACAGTGGGGCAGTGACAGACAGTGGGGCAGTGACAGACAGTGGGGCAGTGACAGACAGTGGGGCAGTGACAGACAGTGGGGCAGTGACAGACAGTGGGGCAGTGACAGACAGTGGGGCAGTGACAGACAGTGGGGCAGTGACAGACAGTGGGGCAGTGACAGACAGTGGGGCAGTGACAGACAGTGGGGCTATGGTCATTTAGTTCAGGTACTTTTGCCTTCTTGGGTAAAGGAACAATGGTGGACATCTTGAAGTAAGTGGGGTAGGGAGAGACTGAATCCGTCCGTAAACACTCCAGCCAGCTGGTCTCCACATGCTCTGAGGACGCGGGATGCTGTCTGGGCAGGCAGCCTTGCGAGGGCTAATAAACTATTTTGACTTAGATGCCGGTTACCTAGTATTGACTAACGTTAACTAGCTCGCGGCTGGACAGTTGGCACCGAAATACCGACTGGCCGTCTGGTCAGCCACTCCTCATAAAAAGTTGCCCTTGTGTGTGTTGTGCTGGCTTGGTCGCATAACGTTAGCTGGATATCTAACTAGTTTAGTTTAAATGAAACAAGGTAAACAACGATAAATACAGGTTTTATACTTTATACTTGTATTATCAAAACGACACAACATCAAATTAACGTTAGAGCTACGGCAGACTGTTTTTCCTCCGGTATCATCAGCACACGTTTATCGCACATTGAGCCACCATAACGCTCCCGGTGAAAGACTCCCGAGGCCCGTTGAACAAAGTCAATTCAGAAGTAAACAGATATTTTATAATATCTCACCTTATTGCTATACTTTTATCTTCATCGTCTCCGTCCGTCAGTACATCCCTAAATCGTCAGGAATTACCCCCAAAAAGCACTTCTAGTTTGTCTGTTTAGCTCGGCTAAGGGTTCAGGGCAGGAATTTCAGGAGTCGATTTCTTGCGGCGTGTCGATTCAACGGAACCGGAAACGTCACATTTTCGCTGGGGTCATGACCACAGGAAGAAGTTCTCCCCCACAAATTATTTTATTTTAAATAAACGTAATTTCCTTCACGACAAGTATGTGGCTAGATATATGTTTTTTTAGGGGAATCCCTCTTCTGATAAAAATTCCATAAATGTTTTGAAAGGGAATATTTGACTATTCTGACAGATTGATTATATAAATCTTATTGATTAGATATGAGGTGGTTCTACTCCTTCTACTCTCTGATACCTTTATTTATTCTCTCTGATACAGTCAAATATTGACTGTCGTTGACAATGTCAAAGATACTGATAAAATTATACCTTAAAATAGAAATAAACGTTCATTATTCTTTTTTAATTGGGTTATAAACGCTTATAAACGCTCTGGTTCGGCAAACCAATCAGAGGAATTAAAGCGTTTGATCCCGCCCCTTTTTGTACTTCACATCCGGAGTCTCCGCCCTACTACTTCCTCTTTCCCAGTTCGCAGTCAGCGAGAGACACCATGAAGGCGTCTGGCACAGTATGTAAAATAGTTTATTCAACCTTTTTAAATCACAGAAAGCCAGTTATATAGACGGATTTGAGCACATATTGCTTCAATCGTTTGAATTATGTAGTCACATGATGCTAAATCGATATAAATAGTTACATTTTTTCGGCTTTAAAAAAAACTGAAGCCTCCGCGGCTGTAACATGGCGTCCACGTTTGAGATTTTGGACCATGTGGGCCCATAGAGAAACAATGCGGCTCGTTAGGGAAATATGTGGCAACAGTGAACCAAACAAATATGCCCGTCTTATGTATTTAGCCACCTCTCTCCAAACAATTTGTTTTCTGTACACTTCTCAAAGTGTGTTAAAATGTCCGCGAAGTGCTAACTAACATGTATCTAGTAGCCTACATTGATAACTTTAGTAAGCTAGTTGCCACATACCTGGCCAGGCGTAGGCCGCGTTGCTAGTCGGCTAACTGGGCCAGTTAGCCAATACACATCTCGTAGCTAATTATCCTCTCCAGACACATGTTAGCAGCCCATCCTGTTTCTCAATTCCGAAACAAGTAATTAGTTGGGTTGTTAACTGGAAGTAGTTGTTAGCTGTAACTAGCTAGTGAGATTCAGAACTGTAAAATCTTCAAGTTAGCAGGCTAAGATTGGCTGGCTTACCAAGCTAAAGACATTGCGCCTGGTACATCAAAAATCAAATTGTATTTGTCACATACACATGGTTAGCAGATGTTAATGCGAGTGTAGCGAAATGCTTGTGCTTCTAGTTCCGACAATGCAGTGATAACCAACAAGTAATCTAACTAACAATTCCAAAACTACTGTCTTATACACAGTGTAAGGGGATAAGGAACATGTACATAAGGATATATGAATGAGTGATGGTACAGAGCAGCATATAGTAGATGGTATCGAGTACAGTATATACATATGAGATGAGTGTGTAGACAAAGTAAACAAAGTGGCATAGTTAAAGTGGCTAGTGATACATGTGTTACATAAGGATGCAGTCGATGTTGTAGAGTACAGTATATACATATGCATATGAGATTAATAATGTAGGGTAAGTAACATTATATAAGGTAGCATTGTTTAATGTGGCTAGTGATATATTTACATCATTTCCCATTATTAAAATGGCTGGAGTTGGGTCAGTGTCAATGACAGTGTGTTGGCAGCAGCCACTCAGTGTTAGTGGTGGCTGTTTAACAGTCTGATGGCCTTGAGATAGAAGCTGTTTTTCAGTCTCTCGGTCCCAGCTTTGATGCACCTGTACATGAAGCAAATGTAATGTTGACATCCTTGCAGTTGACTGTAGGTAATGTCATTCATTGTATTAATTTAGATGTACGGATGGCAATGCACCCTAACCCAAAGGCCATATCAAATAAATGGTATGATCTTGTCAGGTGTGCTAAAATCAACATGATGTACCTTGTCGCCTTTCTCTGATGCTGATGTGCCGTTGAAAGTGAATCCAAGGTTCAACATTTTAATGCATATTTGTCTTATCCAGTATCCATCATAGTCTTTAAGTTAGCGACTGGTATATATGGACAGCTTGTATTGTCCTATGGACGTTGTATTGCACGTCACTCACATTTCTTCCTCTCCTGCTCCATCCACACAGCTTAGGGAGTACAAAGTTGTTGGGCGCCTCCTGCCCTCGGTTAAGAACCCCACTCCTCCTCTCTACCGCATGAGGATCTTCGCTCCTAACCATGTGGTGGCCAAGTCTCGCTTCTGGTACTTTGTCTCCCAGCTGAGGAAGATGAAGAAGGCCAACGGAGAGACAGTCTACTGTGGTCTGGTAGGTAGCACAGGGGACAGGGTGGGCTCATTGGTGTGATAGGTAGCACAGGGGACAGGGTGGGCTCATTGGTGTGGTAGGAGACAGGGGACAGGGTGGGCTCATTGGTGTGATGGGGCACAAGGGACAGGGTGGGCTCATTGGTCTGGTAGGGTGGGGTAGCACAGGGACAGGGTGGGCTCATTGGTCTGACTAGGGCACAGGGGACAGGGTGGGCTCATTGGTCTGGTAGGTAACACAGGGGACAGGGTGGGCTCATTGGTGTGATGAGCTACCTGCTTCAGTGTCAGGGTACCTGCACAGGGGACAGGGTGGGCTCATTGGTGTGATGGGGCACAGGGGACAGGGTGGGCTCATTGGTCTGGTAGGTAGCACAGGGGACAGGGTGGGCTCATTGGTGTGATGGGGCTAACAAATCAACTGCAATGATTCACCAGTATTGAATGTATATGTTCTTTAATGTGTTTCGCTAAATAAACTATTATGGAAATGGATGGTGTCAGTGGTCTGGCTGGAAGTTAGTATTACTGTTGCACACGCAACCATGATGTAGTTTAAAGACACTGCCCTTGATAGAGAGATTACAGGAGAAACGAAACTGTTGATGCGTTTGACCGGTATTAGATTTGTATGTAAAAATCAATTGCTGCATTGTTTGTCTGGTGATCCTCTCCTGGAGACATGAGCCGTTTTCAGGGTAAACACGAGTAAATGCTATGCATGTACACCAGTGTTGTCACGATACCTGAATTTAGACTTAGCTACCTGCTTCAGTGTCAGCGTACTCAATATCACAATACTCTATTTTCAAAACGACGCCACACCCAACAAATGGCACCTGATCCAGATGGAGGAACTCAGCTACTGTTCTGTATCTAGTTTTTATTTTATTTAGTTTCTTTTTACTTTAACCTTTTATTTAACTAGGCAAATCACTTAGCAACAAATTCTTCTTTACAGTGACGGCCTACACAGGCCAAACCCGGACTATGCCGGGCCAATTGTGTTATGGGTGACGCACAATGAATCAATCATACATTCAATTAGATTTGATTGTTCTTTTGTAGATTAGTAAAAACACCATGTTAATAATTTACTTGAAAGGAATATTTCTAGATAAACTAATTAAATAGAGATGTAGACTAGGTCTTAGTCACAGTACAGGGGAATGCATATTATTCAATAGACTAGGTCTTATTCACAGTACAGGGGAATGCATATTATTCAATAGACTAGGTCTTATTCACAGTACAGGGGAATGCATATTATTCAATAGACTAGGTCTTATTCACAGTACAGGTCTTATTCTCAGGGATGCATATTATTCAATAGACTAGGTCTTATTCACAGTACAGGGGAATGCATATTATTCAATAGACTAGGTCTTATTCACAGTACAGGGGAATGCATATTATTCAATAGACTAGGTCTTATTCACAGTACAGGGAATGCATATTATTCAATAGACTAGGTCTTATTCACAGTACAGGGGAATGCATATTATTCAATAGACTAGGTCTTATTCACAGTACAGGGGAATGCATATTATTCAATAGACTAGGTCTTATTCAATAGACTAGGTCTTATTCACAGTACAGGGGAATGCATATTATTCAATAGACTAGGTCTTATTCAATAGACTAGGTCTTATTCACAGTACAGGGAATGCATTATTCAATAGACTAGGTCTTATTCAATCAGTAAAGGAGGACCAATATTATTCAATAGATAGGTCTTATTCACATTAAAATGCATATTATTCAATAGACTAGGTCTTATTCACAGTACAGGGGAATGCATATTATTCAATAGACTAGGTCTTATTCAATAGACTAGGTCTTATTCACAGTACAGGGGAATGCATATTATTCAATAGACTAGGTCTTATTCAATAGACTAGGTCTTATTCACAGTACAGGTGAATGCATATTCAATAGGTGTGACATGCAATAAGAAAGGAGGACCAAGGCACTCTTCATATAATTCATTAAAATGCCTTTATTAGTTTGTTCAATAGAAGCTTCTTCTTTTTTTAAACCGACGAGTTTGGCTGCATTTGAGTGAATAACATGAGTTATTCAGCTTTTTTTTAGCTGATTTCGGGGCTGCGGAAAAGTAAACATTTTGTTACCGGACTAACATTGAACTGATCCCTTGACCCTGTCAATCGTGTGAGACCCGTTTGACAGGATGTAACCAAATCCTTGACTGGGCTGTTTTTTTTTTTTGTGTATCAGGAAAAGTAGATAATTTTCAGTTCTGTGCAAGAATGTCCCTCTGACTTCCTGTCTGCCAATTAGGTGTCCGTCAGGAAGTCGTCTCGTTCTGTGAACCTGTCGGTTGAACCTTGTCTAATGAAGTGTTATTTCTCCCACCTCTGTCTCAGGTGCACGAGAAGACTCCCCTGAAGGTGAAGAACTTTGGCATCTGGTTGCGTTACGACTCCCGTAGCGGAACCCACAACATGTACCGAGAATACAGAGACCTGACCACCTCTGCAGCCGTCACCCAGTGCTGTGAGTATGTCCCAGTGCTGTGAGTATGTCCCAGTGCTGTGAGTATGTCCCACGTCCTGCAGTCTGTGTGACAGTTTGGAGAACACTGGGTTTAACCCATTGATGCGTTGGACAGCCATATTTAAGATCTGTGATCATTATCAGACGGTTCCTCATGATAGATGTTTAGTGAAACAGCTTGTAGCTGCTGTAGATCCGTCCTCCAGACTGTCAGACAGACTGGAGCTTGTAGCTGCTGTAGATCCGTCCTCCAGACTGCCAGACTGTCCCCCCGCCAGCAGGCCTGTTCAGTGGGACATGAACCTAATCTGCCCCCCCCCCCCCCCGCCAGCAGGCCTGATCAGTGAGACATGAACCTAATCTGCCCCCAAGTGTCCATTCAGCGGGCCTGAAATTTGATCAGTGAGACGTTGCTTAGTTTGCCCTCCTAACGGTCTTGATAAATCTTTCTTGGGGGGGGTAGATACTAACTTGGCCTGTCTTCCAGGAGGGCAGTTGGGTGTCGTTGTCACTAGCTGTGTTTTATTATTCTGATGTTGTCTGTGTGTTCTCCAGATCGTGATATGGGCGCTCGCCATCGTGCCCGTGCCCACTCCATCCACATCATGAAGGTCCAGGAGATCGCTGCCAATAAATGCCGCAGACCTGCGATCAAGCAGTTCCACGTAAGTCTACTCGCATCGTATATCATCCACCCGAGTGTGCTACGGCACGACTGTTCCTGTGGTCTAGGTCAGACTGTTCCCTGTTCTACCGCATGGTACCGGGTCTAGGTCAGACTGTTCTCTGTGCTATGGTACCGGGTCTAGGTCAGACTGTTCTCTGTGCTACGGTACCGGGTCTAGGTTAGACTGGTTCTACCGCATGGTACCGGGTCTAGGTCAGACTGTTCTCTGTGCTATGGTACCGGGTCTAGGTCAGACTGTTCTCTGTGCTACAGCACGGTACCGGGTCTAGGTCAGACTGTTCTCTGTGCTACGGTACCGGGTCTAGGTCAGTCTCTTCTCCGTGCAACGGTATCGGGTCTAGGTCAGTCTCTTCTCCGTGCAATGGTATCGGGTCTAGGTCAGTCTCTTCTCCGTGCAACGGTGTCGGGTCTAGTTCAGACTGTTCTCTGTCCTACCGGTACCGGGGCGCCAAGTCTAGGTCCAAGAGGCTCCTTAACAGCTTCTTACCCCCAAGACTGCTGAACAATCAAATGTCCACCGGGACGATTTACATCCCCCCCTTCTTTTTTTACACTGCTGATCCTTGCTGTTTATCTATGCATAGTCACTTTACCTCTACCTACATGTACAAATGACCTCTAACCTGTGCCCCCGCACATTGACCCCATACGCTCCTATGAGTTGCTCTGGAAAAAGAGCGTCTGCTAAATGACTCCAATGTGAATGGTAGCGTATCGTAATGAAATGACAGCATGTCTTTGCCTTAAAACAATCTCCTCTTGTCCTCTCCTCAGGACTCCAAGATCAAGTTCCCCCTGCCACACAGGGTCCTGCGTCGTCAACACAAGCCCCGCTTCACCACCAAGAGACCAAACACCTTCTTCTAAAGGAAATAACCTCTTGTTTTCACTTTGTGCGTGCGGGACAATAAAATTTCTAATTGTAGAAAGGAAGCCATTTTGTTTTTGAGTTTAATTTTGTACATGTTTGGCTAAGAATTGGGTTTGTGATTACTTCCGACATGCACGTTTTGAAGTGAATGAAAGGCCTAGTTTCTGAGTCATGAGTTGGATTGCATCATGCTTTGCAGGGGGGGGGGTGGAATGGTTGTCAGTGGATATAATGTGAAAGGTTATTAGTTAACATTAAGAAATGTGAAGAGAGAGAATGTGGACCATCACTACAGATTTGCTACAAAACAAGCCCCTAAATTATTGACCCTTTATAATGACCATTTAGAGAGATTATGTGTTGCATACGAGTGCTGATCAATAGATGAAAGAAAAGTTACCACATAATAACATAGTTGGTTTATCTGGACCACATGTAGGTTGTAATATGCAGTGGGCTGGAAGGGGCCATTTTAACCACCCCCTTTTTCCATTAGAAGCTCACATTTTAAGAGTTCTTGCGTTTTAAGAGCGTCTGCTAAATGACGTAAATGTTCTAAGATGATATAGTTTCACACCACTAATATTTGTGAAGAAACCATACCCATAACATTAGTTATGTTTGTCGTGTATTTAAATGTGTTTTGTGGCACACACGCGCCTTCCACATGTCCATTTCCTGTAAGTTGGCGCCATCTCGTGGCTCGAGCGCGTGGTTGTCAGAGTTACCGCGGTCATTAGACGTTTTACTGTCATGACGGGGATTTCGGTAAAGGTTTAAATACCTGGCAAAGCTTCGGGTAACTTTGTTAACCGTCAATTCGGTAATTTACGTGAGCAGGAAAATGTATTCTCAATTCGGTCAAATGAGCCGTGGAAAGTTATTCTCCATTGAAATTGTGTTAAACTGACATTGGACGCTTTCATGTCTTCCATTAGCGGATGAGACTAAATCTGAGGTAAATATTTGTTTTGCTCAACTCAATAAGACCTTAAGTCGAATCACACGTTATGTCCGGTGTCCGTTTTGTTTCATTCTAACGTGCTTTTAGGTTAATGTGGCTAATGTGTCAAGACATGTAGGCTTGACTTGCAATATGAATGGATACATTTTCAACAATCTCATGGGGGTAACGGAGGCCTACGGATATCGGTGACCGGTCAATGCCCAGACATGCTAAAGGCATACGGTGTTGTCAGAGAACACACACATTGTTGCTCAGTGACCGATTAAATGTAACACCGGTATTAATACCAGTTTAATACAGGTTTCCAAGTGGTTTCCGATGGCATGGTCCTGACAGATCCCATTGGAAAGCCCTTCTGAAACAAAAGTAAGGTCATGGATCAGAAAACCCAGTCAGTAACTGGTGTGATCAGAAACCCAGTCAGTATCTGGTGTGGATCAGAAACCCAGTCAGTATCTGGTGTGGATCAGAAACCCAGTCAGTATCTGGTGTGATCAGAAACCCAGTCAGTATCTGGTGTGGATCAGAAACCCAGTCAGTATCTGGTGTGATCAGAGAACCAGTCAGTATCTGGTGTGGATCAGAAAACCAGTCAGTATCTGGTGTGGATCAGAAAACCAGTCAGTATCTGGTGTGGATCAGAAAACCAGTCAGTATCTGGTGTGGATCAGAAACCCAGTCAGTATCTGGTGTGGATCAGAAACCCAGTCAGTATCTGGTGTGGATCAGAAAACCAGTCAGTATCTGGTGTGGATCAGAAAACCAGTCAGTATCTGGTGTGGATCAGAAAACCAGTCAGTATCTGGTGTGGATCAGAAACCCAGTCAGTATCTGGTGTGGATCAGAAACCCAGTCAGTATCTGGTGTGATCAGAAACCCAGTCAGTATCTGGTGTGGATCAGAAACCAGTCAGTATCTGGTGTGATCAGAAAACCAGTCAGTATCTGGTGTGACCACCATTTGCCTCACGCAGCGCGACACGTCTCCTTCGCATTGAGTTGGATCAGGCTGTTGATTGTGGAATGTTGTCCCACTCCTCTAAGTTGCTGGATATTGGGCGGGAACTGGAACACGCTGTCGTACACGTCGATCCCAGACATGCTCAATGGGGTGACGTGTCTGGTGAGTATGCAGGCCATGGAAGAACTGGGAAATTTTCAGCTTCCAGTAATTGTGTACAGATCCTTGCGACTTGGGGCCGTGCATTATCATGCTGAAACATGAGGTGATGGAGGATGAATGGCACGACAATGGGCCTCAGGATTTCATCATGGAATCTTTGGGCGTTCAAATTGCCATTGATAAAATGCAATTGTGTTCATTGTCCGTAACTTATGCCTACCCATAACCCCACCGCCACCATGGGGCGCTCTGTTCACAACGTTGACATCATCAAACCGCTCACCCACACGATGCCATACACACTGTCTGCCATCTGCCCGGTACAGTTGAAACCGGGATTCATCCGTGAAGAGCACACTTCTCCAGCGAGGCCAGTGGCCATCGAAGGTGAGCATTTGCCCACTGAAGTCGGTTACGATGCCGAACTGCAGTCGGGTCAAGACCCTGGTGAGGACGACGAGCACGCAGATGAACTGACGGTTGCTTGCTGACTGTACCAGAAATTATTTTGTTGTGCAAACCCACAATTTCATCAGCTATCTGGGTGGCAGGTCGATCCTGCAGGTGAAGAAGCCGGATGTGGAGGTCCTGGGCTGGCGTGGTTACATGTGGTCTGTGGTAGTGAGGCCGGATGTGGGGGTCCTGGGCTGGCGTGGTTACATGTGGTCTGTGGTAGTGAGGCCGGATGTGGGGGTCCTGGGCTGGCGTGGTTACATGTGGTCTGTGGTAGTGAGGCCGGATGTGGGGGTCCTGGGCTGGCGTGGTTACATGTGGTCTGTGGTAGTGAGGCCGGATGTGGGGGTCCTGGGCTGGCGTGGTTACATGTGGTCTGTGGTTGTGAGGCCAGTTGAATGTTCTGCCAAATTCTCTAAAACGTTGGAGGTGGCTTATGGTAGAGAAATCATCATTCGATTATGAGGCAACAGCTCTGGTGGACATTGCTGCAGTCGGCAAACCAATTGCACGCTCCCTTAAAACTTGAGACATCTGTGGCCATTGTGTTGTGTGACAAAACTGCACATTTTAGAGTGGCTTTTTATTGTCCCAGGCACAAAGTGCACCTGTGTAATGATCATGCTGTTTAATCAGCTTCTTGATATGCCACACCTGTCAGGTGGATGGATTATCTTGGCAAAGGAGAGATGCTCACTAACAGGGATGGAAAAAAAAAATGTGCTGAAAATTTGAGAAATACGCTTTTTGTGCGTATGGAATATTTCTGGGATTTTGTATTTAATCTCATGAAACATGGGACCGACACTTTTACCTGTTCAATTTCTATTTTAGTTTAGTGTATGTGTCACCAAACCAAGTCCGTGTTGAGGTCGTTCCTTTTTCAGATAAAGCTTCCCCGTGTCAGTGTGGGTGGGTTACTCCTTCCCCTGTCAGTTGGGAGGAGGTCTGTTACTCCTTCACCCTGTCAGTGTGGGAGAGATCTGTTACTCCTTCACCCTGTCAGTGTGGGAGGAGGTCTGTTACTCCTTCACCCTGTCAGTGTGGGAGGAGGTCTGTTACTCCTTCACCCTGTCAGTGTGGGAGGAGGTCTGTTACTCCTTCACCCTGTCAGTGTGGGAGGAGGTCTGTTACTCCTTCACCCTGTCAGTGTGGGAGGAGGTCTGTTACTCCTTCACCCTGTCAGTGTGGGAGGTCTGTTACTCCTTCACCCTGTCAGTGTGGGAGGAGGTCTGTTACTCCTTCACCCTGTCAGTGTGGGAGGAGGTCTGTTACTCCTTCACCCTGTCAGTGTGGGAGGAGGTCTGTTACTCCTTCACCCTGTCAGTGTGGGAGTCAGTGTGGGAGGAGATCTGCTCCTTCACTCCTTCACCAGGTCAGTGTGGGAGGAGGTCTGTTACTCCTTCACCCTGTCAGTGTGGGAGGAGGTCTGTTACTCCTTCACCCTGTCAGTGTGGGAGGGTCTGTTACTCCTTCACCCTGTCAGTGTGGGAGGAGGTCTGTTACTCCTTCACCCTGTCAGTGTGGGAGGAGTTCTGTTACTTCACCCTGTCAGTGTGGGACGAGATCTGCTGTTACTCCTTCACCCTGTCAGTGTGGGAGGAGGTCTGTTACTCCTTCACCCTGTCAGTGTGGGAGGAGGTCTGTTACTCCTTCACCCTGTCAGTGTGGGAGGAGGTCTGTTACTCCTTCACCCTGTCAGTGTGGGAGGAGGTCTGTTACTCCTTCACCCTGTCAGTGTGGGAGGAGGTCTGTTACTCCTTCACCCTGTCAGTGTGGGAGGAGATCTGTTACTCCTTCACCCTGTCAGTGTGGGAGGAGTTCTGTTACTCCGTCACCCTGTCAGTGTGGGAGGTCGTCTGTTACTCCGTCACCCTGTCAGTGTGGGAGGAGATCTGTTACTCCTTCACCCTGTCTGTGTGGGAGGAGGTCTGCTGTTTATCCCGTATCAGAACAACCATCAGGAGGTGGAGTCAAATGGCCTCCTAATTCCATGGGCCCTGGTCAAAGGTAGTGCACTATATAGGGAATAGGGTGCATTGGCCCTGGTCAACAGTAGGGCACTATATAGGGGATAGGATGCCATATGGGACAGCGTATTGGCCTCGGTGTGGACTTCTTTCGACTGCTCTAAAAATCACACTCAGTTTGTTTAAAACATTTTCGAAGCTGTAACTGATTCTCTATTTTTCTCTTTTGTCGATTGAAGCCTGTTTATTTAAAGGCTTTTTAAACCAGATCCATGAGACCTTGTTGAAAACCAATCCACTCACACCAACTCATTTTGATCGGCTACGTTTCCCACAGCCTGGTGGGGGGGGGGCAGGTAGGACGAGGCCAGAGAGTGAGACTACGTCTGCCTTGGCAGGATATCCTTTGAAACAATAATCCCGGGTAATTTCTCTGGTAGGGAGCGGCCCTCCGTTCATCTAATCTACCAGATGTTTCCCACGCTACTTTGAGATGAGGGCACAGTGATTTCCCTGCTGGGTAGCAGTCCGACTCCGGCCGGCTGAACCTCTATGTCTCTCTCTCTATGTCTCTCTCTCTATGTCTCTCTCCCTCTCTCTCTCGCTGTCTCTCTCGCTGTCTCTCTCTCTCGCTGTCTCTCTCGCTGTCTCTCTCGCTGTCTCTCTCTCTCTCTCTCTCTCTCTCTCTCTCTCTCTCTCTCTCTCTCTCTCTCTCTCTCTCTCTCTCTCTCGCTGTCTCTCGCTCTCTGTCTCTCTCTCTTTCTCTCTCTCTCTCTCTCTCTCTCTCTCTCTCTCTCTCTCTCTCTCTCTCTCTCTCTCTCTCTCTCTCTCTGTCTCTTTTGCTGTCTCGGTCTGTCTGTGTTTGAAATATGTCAGACAGTGTTTCCAAACCCTCACCTGGAATATTGATGACTAGACTCATGGCTCTCTGTCCTCCAGGACTGCTATTGAGATGATGTCCTGTACTTGGCCCAGCAGTCTGGCCATAGACTTAGGGGTCTGGCTGGTCTGTAGACTTAGTCTAATCAGCAGTCTGGCCATAGATTTAGGGGTCTGGCTGGTCCGTAGACTTAGTCTAATCAGCAGTCTGGCCATAGATTTAGGGGTCTGGCTGGTCCGTAGACTTAGTCTAATCAGCAGTCTGGCCATAGACTTAGGGGTCTGGCTGGTCCGTAGACTTAGTCTAATCAGCAGTCTGGCCATAGACTTAGGGGTCTGGCTGGTCTGTAGACTTAGTCTAATCAGCAATAGACTGTAACAGCAGCAGACAGTGTAGAACCCACTGCCCAGCATTTTCCTCTGAATCATAGACGACAGAAATTACGATTTGTGCATTACACTACAGCACAAGGAACTTACACAGTCATTGGCTCGTTACAGCCTATTCCAGATTGATGTCAGTTGGCTTGAGTCGAGGCGTATGAATACAGAGACACGGACTGAGGTGAAGTGCCCCTGAGTACTGGTAACCGAGCAGAACAGTAGAGTGGTTCGGTCTGACACGTCTGTGGTGGGGTCTACTTAAATGGGTCACGCAAATCAAATCAAATGTATATTTATAGAGACCTTTTTAAAAACATGTTTTTTTACATCAGCTGATGTCAGAAAGCGCTTATACAGGAACCCAGCCTAAAAAAAAAACCCAAACAGCAAGCAATGTAGAAGCTCCTGTCCTGTCACCCCTAGCAACACCGTAGTACCTCCTCTGTTTCTCCTCTCCTGTCCTCTCCTTTTCTCAGTAGTCTGTTCCCAGTTCTCCACTAATTATTTATCCGGTCCTGTTTTCCCAACCAGCGGGAATGACCGGCTCCCTCAGAATTCCAGCCAGTTTGGAAATTGGATCAAGCGTCCGCCAGAGGCCTTTGTGTGTTCAGCTTCCTGCCTGTCAAAATAAGAGTAGTTTATTTGTCCGTGGAGGTGCTTTACAGAAACCTTTTATAGCTACATTAGAGAATGTTGGCCTTCCTGTCAGCCCAGATACAGTATGTTGGTTAACCCGTCTAACTCTTCACTGCTGTCTGCCTGTCAGCCCTGATACATTATGTTGGTTAACCTGTCTAACTCTTCACTGCTGTCTGCCTGTCAGCCCAGATACAGTATGTTGGTTAACCTGCCTAACTCTCCACTGCTGCCTGCCTGTCAGCCCAGATACATTATGTTGGTTAACCTGCCTGTCAGCCGGGATACAGTATGTTGGTTAACCTGCCTGTCAGCCCAGATACAGTATGTTGGTTAACCTGCCTGTCAGCCCTGATACAGTATGTTGGTTAACCTGCCTGTCAGCCCAGATACATTATGTTGGTTAACCTGCCTGTCAGCCCAGATACAGTATGTTGGTTAACCTGCCTGTCAGCCCTGATACAGTATGTTGGTTAACCTGCCTGTCAGCCCAGATACATTATGTTGGTTAACCTGCCTGTCAGCCCAGATACATTATGTTGGTTAACCTGTCTAACTCTTCACTGCTGTCTGCCTGTCAGCCCAGATACAGTATGTTGTCAGCCCAGATTATGTTGGTTGAACCTGCCTGTCAGCCCAGATACAGTATGTTGGTTAACCTGCCTGTCATGATACAGTATGTTGGTTAACCTGCCTGTCAGCCCAGATACATTATGTTGGTTAACCTGCCTGTCAGCCCAGATACAGTATGTTGGTTAACCTGCCTGTCAGCCCTGATACAGTATGTTGGTTAACCTGCCTGTCAGCCCAGATACATTATGTTGGTTAACCTGCCTGTCAGCCCAGATACATTATGTTGGTTAACCTGTCTAACTCTTCACTGCTGTCTGCCTGTCAGCCCAGATACAGTATGTTGTTTAAACCTGCCTGTCAGCCCAGATACAGTATGTTGGTTGAACCTGCCTGTCAGCCCAGATATGTTGGTTAACCTGCCTGTCAGCCCAGATACAGTATGTTGGTTAACCTGCCTGTCAGCCCAGATACAGTATGTTGGTTAACCTGCCTGTCAGCCCCAGTATGTTGCCTGTCAGCCCAGATACAGTATGTTGGTTAACCTGCCTGTCAGCCCAGATACAGTATGTTGGTTAACCTGCCTGTCAGCCCAGATACAGTATGTTGGTTAACCTGATCACAGATGCAGTATGTTGGTTAACCTGCCTGTCAGCCCTGATACATTATGTTGGTTAACCTGCCTAACTCTCCACTGCTGTCTGCCTGTCAGCCCAGATACAGTATGTTGGTTAAACCTGCCTAACCCTCATTTGTATCCTAAGATGGTCTTGCACAAAATGTTTAAATGTTAGGTGTATTCCTGCTTGGTGAACATATACTCAAATAGCAACGTATTTTGAAAACCGTGTACTAGACCAGGGATAATCAACTCAGGGGTGGGTCCCCTGAGGGATGGTTAAGCTAACGTAGGCTAATGAGATTAGCATGAGGTTGAGCTAACGTAGGCTAATGTGATTAGCATGAGGTTGAGCTAACGTAGGCTAATGAGATTAGCATGTGGTTGAGCTAACGTAGGCTAATGAGATTAGCAGGAGGTTGAACTAACGTAGGCTAATGAGATTAGCATGAGGTCGAACTAACGTAGGCTAATGAGATTAGCATGTGGTTGAGCTAATGTAGGCTAATGAGATTAGCAACAAGAACATTTCCCAGGACATAGACATATCTGATATTAGCAGAAAGCTTAAATTCTTGTTAATCTAACTGCACTGTCCAATTTACAGTAGCTATTACAGTGAAGCAACACCATGTATTGTTTGAGGAGAGTGCATAGTTTTTAACATGAAAAGTTGGGGAACCTGTACTAGGCACACTGTAATGAGAGAGAGAGGTGGTATTTTGTGTGTGTGTTCCCTTACCATCGTTGGCTTCTAGGAGTTCTCTCACTCAGGTTTCCATCACTGGCCTCTAGGAGTTCTCTCTTTCTCTCTTTCTCTCGCTCTCTCTCTCTCTCTCTCTCTCTCTCTCTCTCTCTCTCTCTCTCTCTCTCCCTCCCTCCCTCCCTCCCTCCCTCCCTCCCTCCCTCCCTCCCTCCCCCCTCCCTCTCTCTCTCTCTCTCTCTCTCTCTCTCTCTCTCTCTCTCTCTCTCTCTCTCTCTCTCTCTCTCTCTCTCTCTCTCTCTCTCTCTCTCTCTCAGGTATTTGGAGTTTCTCTCAGGGTTGTTTTGGTTATTTTGGAGTTTATACTAGGGTTGTTTTGGTTGGTTATGGAGTTTATACCAGGGTTGTTTTGGTTGGTTATGGAGTTTATACCAGGGATGTTTTGGTTGGTTATGGAGTTTATACCAGGGATGTTTTGGTTGGTTATGGAGTTTATACCAGGGATGTTTTGGTTGGTTATGGAGTTTATACCAGGGTTGTTTTGGTTGGTTATGGAGTTTATACCAGGGATGTTTTGGTTGGTTATGGAGTTTATACCAGGGATGTTTTGGTTGGTTATGGAGTTTATACCAGGGATGTTTTGGTTGGTTGGATGTTCCAGCTTAGAGAGCTGTCTTGCAGTCGTCCTCCCGTCTCTGCCCAGCCGTCCTCACAGTGTTTGAATCATAACATCAACACGGCCCTGCGTGTGTGTAAAAGAGAGAGAGAGAGAGAGAGAGAGAGAGAGAGAGAGAGAGAGAGAGAGAGAGAGAGAGAGAGAGAGAGAGAGAGAGAGAGAGAGAGAGAGAGAGAGAGAGAGAGAGAGAGAGAGAGAGAGAGAGAGAGAGAGAGAGAGAGAGAGAGAGAGAGAGAGAGAGAGAGAGAGAGAGAGAGAGAGAGTGTAGAGAGAGAGAGAGAGTGTATGAGAGAGAGAGTGTATGAGAGAGAGAGTGTGTAGTGTGTAGTGTATGTGTGTCTCTACTCCTGCTTAAGGTCTCTCAGCCCCTCAGTTTATGGCCAAACCAAACTTGTCATGTTGCAAAACGCAGCGGTGTGAATTATTTTAATGGTTCTGCTGGAAGCCAAAAGCTCTCCTCCTCGCCACATTCCTCTTCTTTTGGAAACGTTTATCATTTGTAATTGAATTTCAAATCGAATTTATGATGAGAAGAGGCAATTTGTTGACACTTTAGCTTCGCTGTGAGGAGAGGAGCGCCACGTAGTGCTGTCCCGCCCCCGGAGGGAGTTACAGAAGAATAGAGAACTAGAGAGGAGAATATATAGCTGCTGTATGTGGGTCTGCTGTGGGCCTCGGCCCTCCTTTAAAAATATAACATTGGTACCAAAGAAATGAAGAGGTCTAATTTATCGACATGGGCTTCAGCCTCAGGCCTGTCTTTTGTACCTTAAAAATAGAGAAACAGGGGTTGTCTTAACTCAGAGACAGGGGTCTTAACTCATAGATAGAGACAGGGGTTGACTCAGGGGTTGTCTTCACTCGTAGACAGAGGGGTTGACAGAGACAGGGGTCAGGGGTTGTCTAACTCATAGACAGAGACAGGGGTTGTCTTCACTCATAGACAGAGACAGGGGTTGTCTTCACTCATAGACAGAGACAGGGGTTGTCTTAACTCATAGACAGAGAACTCAGAGACAGGGGTTGTCTTCACTCATGGACAGCTTGCCAGCATATGGACTCCAGGGATGACATCTCTGTCAATAGTCAAAGCCAAAGGAGGCCATTTGGACTCAGGCATGCCATCAGGCAGAGAGAGGGGAGGCCCGATGGGTTCTGACTGGGTCATATAAGGCCTGGCGGGTTCTGACTGGGTCAATGGGGTCGTGCTCTCTGTATGAGGCCATCGGGATCATTGCTTCTGCACTTTAATAGTTTTTACAGGAATCAAGTCAAGACACTGCTGTCTGTCTGCTGTCTGGTACCCAGAAATCCCTGCAACATTGACCACTCTGTGGGAGAAGAATCCTATTCCCTGTAATCGTGCTCTACTTTTGACCAGTGAATATTGGTGAAGTGGTGTATGGTGGACAGTAACAGAGGAGAGGAGGTGCAGAACAGTAATCACACTGTCCCTAGAGGAGGTGCTGGACAGTAATCACACTGTCCCTAGTGGAGGTGCTGGACAGTAACAGAGGAGAGGAGGTGCAGAACAGTAATCACACTGTCCCTTGAGGAGGTGCTGGACAGTAATCAGTCTGTCCCTAGAGGAGGTGCTGGACAGTAATCAGTCTGTCCCTGGAGGAGGTGCTGGACAGTAATCACACTGTCCTTAGAGGAGGTGCTGAACAGTAATCACAGTAATCAGTCTGTCCCTAGAGGAGGTGCTGGACAGTAATCACACTGTCTCTAGAGGAGGTGCTGGACAGTAATCAGTCTGTCCCTAGAGGAGGTGCTGGACAGTAATCAGTCTGTCCCTGGAGGAGGTGCTGGTCAGTAATCAGTCTGTCCCTAGAGGAGGTGCTGGACAGTAATCACACTGTCGCTAGAGGAGGTGCTGGACAGTAATCACACTGTCTCTAGAGGAGGTGCTGGTCAGTAATCAGTCTGTCCCTAGAGGAGGTGCTGGACAGTAATCACACTGTCCCTAGAGGAGGTGCTGGACAGTAATTAGTCTGTCCCTAGAGGAGGAGCTGGACAGTAATCAGTCTGTCCCTGGAGGAGGTGTTGGACAGTAATCAGTCTGTCCCTGGAGGAGGTGCTGGACAGTAATCAGTCTGTCCCTAGAGGAGGTGCAGGACAGTAATCACACTGTCCCTAGAGGAGGTGCTGGACAGTAATCACACTGTCCCTAGTGGAGGTGCTGGACAGTAACAGAGGAGAGGAGGTGCAGAACAGTAATCACACTGTCCCTTGAGGAGGTGCTGGACAGTAATCAGTCTGTCCCTAGAGGAGGTGCTGGACAGTAATCAGTCTGTCCCTGGAGGAGGTGCTGGACAGTAATCACACTGTCCTTAGAGGAGGTGCTGAACAGTAATCACAGTAATCAGTCTGTCCCTAGAGGAGGTGCTGGACAGTAATCACACTGTCTCTAGAGGAGGTGCTGGACAGTAATCAGTCTGTCCCTAGAGGAGGTGCTGGACAGTAATCAGTCTGTCCCTGGAGGAGGTGCTGGTCAGTAATCAGTCTGTCCCTAGAGGAGGTGCTGGACAGTAATCACACTGTCGCTAGAGGAGGTGCTGGACAGTAATCACACTGTCTCTAGAGGAGGTGCTGGTCAGTAATCAGTCTGTCCCTAGAGGAGGTGCTGGACAGTAATCACACTGTCCCTAGAGGAGGTGCTGGACAGTAATTAGTCTGTCCCTAGAGGAGGAGCTGGACAGTAATCAGTCTGTCCCTGGAGGAGGTGTTGGACAGTAATCAGTCTGTCCCTGGAGGAGGTGCTGGACAGTAATCAGTCTGTCCCTAGAGGAGGTGCAGGACAGTAATCACACTGTCCCTAGAGGAGGTGCTGGACAGTAATCAGTCTGTCTCTGGAGGAGGTGCAGGACAGTAATCAGTCTGTCCCTAGAGGAGGAGCTGGACAGTAATCAGTCTGTCCCTAGAGGAGGTGATGGACACTAATAAGTCTGTCCCTAGAGGAGGTGATGGACACTAATAAGTCTGTCCCTGGAGGAGGTGCAGGACAGTAATCAGTCTGTCTCTGGAGGAGGTGCAGGACAGTAATCAGTCTGTCTCTAGAGGAGGTGCTGGACAGTAATAAGTCTGTCCCTGGAGGAGGTGCAGGACAGTAATCAGTCTGTCTCTGGAGGAGGTGCAGGACAGTAATCAGTCTGTCCGTAGTGGAGGTGTTGGACAGTAATCAAACTGTCCCTAGAGGAGGTGCTGGACAGTAATCAGTCTGTCCCTGGAGGAGGTGCAGGACAGTAATCAGTCTGTCCCTAGAGGAGGTGCTGGTCAGTAATCAGTCTGTCCTTAGAGGAGGTGCTGGACAGTAATCACACTGTCTCTATAGGAGGTGCTGGACAGTAATCAGTCTGTCCCTAGAGGAGGTGCTGGACAGTAATCACACTGTCTCTAGAGGAGGTGCTGGACAGTAATCAGTCTGTCCCTAGAGGAGGTGCTGGACAGTAATCAGTCTGTCCCTGGAGGAGGTGCTGGACAGTAATCAGTCTGTCCCTGGAGGAGGTGCTGGACAGTAATCAGTCTGTCCCTGGAGGAGGTGCTGGACAGTAATCAGTTTGTCCTTAGAGGAGGTGCTGGACAGTAATCACACTGTCTCTAGAGGAGGTGCTGGACAGTAATCAGTCTGTCCCTAGAGGAGGTGCTGGACAGTAATCAGTCTGTCCCTGGAGGAGGTGCTGGTCAGTAATCACACTGTCTCTAGAGGAGGTGCTGGACAGTAATCACATTGTCTCTAGAGGAGGTGCTGGTCAGTAATCAGTCTGTCCCTAGAGGAGGTGCTGGACAGTAATCACACTGTCCCTAGAGGAGGTGCTGGACAGTAATCAGTCCGTCCCTGGAGGAGGTGCAGGACAGTAATCCGTCTGTCCTTAGAGGAGGTGCTGGACAGTAATCAGTCTGTCCCTGGAGGAGGTGCTGGACAGTAATCAGTCTGTCCCTGGAGGAGGTGCAGGACAGTAATCAGTCTGTCCCTGGAGGAGGTGCAGGACAGTAATCAGTCTGTCCCTAAATGAGGTGCTTTACAGTAATCAGTCAGTCCCTGGAGGAGGTGCAGGACAGTAATCAGTCTGTCCCTGGAGGAGGTGCAGGACAGTAATCAGTGTCCCTGGAGGAGGTGCGGGACAGTAATCAATCTGTCCGTAGTGGAAGTGTTGGACAGTAATCACACTGTCCCTAGAGGAGGTGCTGGACAGTAATCAGTCTGTCCCTGGAGGAGGTGCTGGTCAGTAATCAGTCTGTCCCTGGAGGAGGTGCTGGACAGTAATCAGTCTGTCCCTAGAGGAGGTGCTGGTCAGTAATCAGTCTGTCCTTAGAGGAGGTGCTGGACAGTAATCAGTCTGTCCCTGGAGGAGGTGCTGGACAGTAATCAGTCTGTCCCTGGAGGAGGTGCAGGACAGTAATCAGTCTGTCCCTAGAGGAGGTGCTGGTCAGTAATCAGTCTGTCCTTAGAGGAGGTGCTGGACAGTAATCACACTGTCTCTATAGGAGGTGCTGGACAGTAATCAGTCTGTCCCTAGAGGAGGTGCTGGACAGTAATCACACTGTCTCTAGAGGAGGTGCTGGACAGTAATCAGTCTGTCCCTAGAGGAGGTGCTGGACAGTAATCAGTCTGTCCCTGGAGGAGGTGCTGGACAGTAATCAGTCTGTCCCTGGAGGAGGTGCTGGACAGTAATCAGTCTGTCCTTAGAGGAGGTGCTGGTCAGTAATCAGTCTGTCCTTAGAGGAGGTGCTGGACAGTAATCACACTGTCTCTAGAGGAGGTGCTGGACAGTAATCAGTCTGTCCCTAGAGGAGGTGCTGGACAGTAATCAGTCTGTCCCTGGAGGAGGTGCTGGTCAGTAATCACACTGTCTCTAGAGGAGGTGCTGGACAGTAATCACATTGTCTCTAGAGGAGGTGCTGGTCAGTAATCAGTCTGTCCCTAGAGGAGGTGCTGGACAGTAATCAGTCCGTCCCTGGAGGAGGTGCAGGACAGTAATCAGTCTGTCCTTAGAGGAGGTGCTGGACAGTAATCAGTCTGTCCCTGGAGGAGGTGCTGGACAGTAATCAGTCTGTCCCTGGAGGAGGTGCAGGACAGTAATCAGTCTGTCCCTGGAGGAGGTGCAGGACAGTAATCAGTCTGTCCCTAAATGAGGTGCTTTACAGTAATCAGTCTGTCCCTGGAGGAGGTGCAGGACAGTAATCAGTCTGTCCCTGGAGGAGGTGCAGGACAGTAATCAGTGTCCCTGGAGGAGGTGCGGGACAGTAATCAGTCTGTCCGTAGTGGAAGTGTTGGACAGTAATCACACTGTCCCTAGAGGAGGTGCTGGACAGTAATCAGTCTGTCCCTGGAGGAGGTGCTGGTCAGTAATCAGTCTGTCCCTGGAGGAGGTGCTGGACAGTAATCAGTCTGTCCCTGGAGGAGGTGCTGGACAGTAATCAGTCTGTCCCTAGAGGAGGTGCTGGTCAGTAATCAGTCTGTCCTTAGAGGAGGTGCTGGACAGTAATCAGTCTGTCCCTGGAGGAGGTGCTGGACAGTAATCAGTCTGTCCCTAGAGGAGGTGCTGGCCAGTAATCAGTCTGTCCCTGGAGGAGGTGCTGGACAGTAATCAGTCTGTCCCTAGAGGAGGTGCTGGCCAGTAATCAGTCTGTCCCTAGAGGAGGTGCTGGACAGTAATCAGTCCGTCCCTGGAGGAGGTGCAGGACAGTAATCCGTCTGTCCTTAGAGGAGGTGCTGGACAGTAATCAGTCTGTCCCTGGAGGAGGTGCTGGCCAGTAATCAGTCTGTCCCTAGAGGAGGTGCTGGACAGTAATCAGTCTGTCCCTAGAGGAGGTGCTGGACAGTGATCAGTCTGTCCCTGGAGGAGGTGCTGGACAGTAATCAGTCTGTCCCTAGAGGAGGTGCTGGACAGTGATCAGTCTGTCCCTGGAGGAGGTGCTGGACAGTAATCAGTCTGTCCCTAGAGGAGGTGCTGGACAGTAATCAGTCTGTCCCTGGAGGAGGTGCTGGACAGTAATCAGTCTGTCCCTGGAGGAGGTGCTGGACAGTAATCAGTCTGTCCCTGGAGGAGGTGCTGGACAGTAATCAGTCTGTCCCTGGAGGAGGTGCAGGACAGTAATCAGTCTGTCCCTAGAGGAGGTGCTGGACAGTAATCAGTCTGTCCCTGGAGGAGGTGCTGGACAGTAATCAGTTTGTCCCATCATTTTGGTTCACATAGGATGTAACTGTACATCTAACATGGTGATCAACGTTGACACTATATTACATGAGTTTTATGAAAATGTGAAATACACATTTCAACTCTTGTGTTTGGCTTGCTCATATGCCATATTAATTCTAATCCTCAATGTCTCATCTTTCAAAATCCGTCGAGTTCTCTACATTCACAGCATTTCCCCACAAGTTAACCAATCAGCAGGAGGGATGAGGGCAACTTGAAGTTCAGAACAGCTGTCAATCAATTCCCCCATACCGCGCTGTGAAGCACAGGGTCACGGAGTGAGGGTGGACCCTAATCAGTGATGTTGTTGTGATTGATTTCAGGGAATTATAGCTTCACTAATAATAAGATAGTTATTGATCGATCGATTGATTGATGATTATTATGGAACTCCACAGCCAGTGTGAGATGGTGAGGTGAGGGATATCAGCAGGACAAGACGTTTATACAACCAGACACGACAGTCAGTTCATACAACCCAGACAGGACAGGATCAGTCAGTTCATACAACCAGACGGGATATCAGTCAGTTTATACAACCAGACAGGATATCAGTCAGTTCATACAACCAGACAGGATATCAGTCAGTTCATACAACCAGACAGGATGACAGTCAGTTCATACAACCAGACAGGATGACAGTCAGTTCATACAACCAGACAGGATATCAGTCAGTTCATACAACCAGACAGGATGACAGTCAGTTCATACAACCAGACAGGATATCAGTCAGTTCATACAACCAGACAGGACGTCAGTCAGACACATAGCAAGGACACATCACACTCAGGGGAGATACTGTCAAATGTTTAATCCATTCAGTATAGGGTAGTCTCTCAGTGCAAGTGCCAAACAACGATATGAAGTTGTTGCATTGTGTTCAGGTTATGTACAGGCCGAGTGAACTTTGAACTTAGGACAGCATTCAGAAGCATAACAGGAGAAAGACAAAGGTTGTTCCCAGTGGACCAACTGACGGAGGGGGGAGTTGAAGCACAATGTACAGAGGTTAGGGGTCAGGGGTTGAGGACAACTGCGTGGGTCGTCCTGGGTCGTGTTCGTTAGGTATCGAACTGAAGAGAACCATCTGGAACGGGGACTAGCTGGACTTTAGTCCAATTAGAAATGATAATTTCTGGGATTTCCTATTTTGTTAAACATTTTTGAAACATTTTCCATAGTGTGCCTATTGAACACGCCCCTGGTCAACAGCCAACTAGATTAGACGTCTGTGGGCCAGTCAGGGCGGACAGACGAGTCATGTGATCATTATAGAACCATGCCGAGAAGGAGCCTAGATAATGCGGAGAAATGACCAACAATGTTTTCTTCATTTCAATCAACCACAAAAAGTCAATTAACAAAATTACTTGTATGTATATATATATATATATATTTATATTTATATATATATATATATTTATAAATCTAAAAGTGCATTATGGTACAAAAATATAGAAGGTCAGCAGCACCTCGATACATTTACAAAATAAATACACGATTCAAACAAAAATAAATTACAGGAAAATCTGACAGGAATAATAATTGGCATAGTCCTAACAAAACAAAACAGAACAGGAAGGATTTCACAATTATTAAATTATGTTGCTCCGCAGAGCGAGCGTCTGTAATTTTTATTGTCTTCGTCATTATCGCTAGTCTGGTGCGTTTACAATATTTACAGAAAATAAATATTTCCTTATTTTACTTTCCAAACAATCACTATCACAGAACCCTGCAGCAGGAGTGTCTGGGTGTTCATCTGAATGTCCTTAGGGTTTCTGAAACGCAAAGAGAGAGGAAGACGTTAGTTCACTGTAAAGTAGACATTCACTGACATAATAATAATATCACCCAGAACCAACAACAACAACATCAGGTGTTTGTTTACCTTAGTCAGAGTGTGACAGCGTTCTAGTGCAGCGCCCCCCTCAGGCCGAAGAAGGGCCCTCGCCACTCCAGGTGGTACCCATTCCCAGGCTCCTCCCCTTCCTGCGCCCAGCCCAGTGAGCGCGCCCGCCTCTTCCTCTTCTCCCCCCATCCCTCCCTCTCCCCCTCCCTCCTCTCCCCCTCCCTCCTCTTCCCATTCCTCCCTTTCTTTTTCTTCCCTTCCTTGGCCCTCCGCGCCCCGTCTTTGTCTTTGTATGTTTGGGACTTGTTGGTCTCCTGCGGCAGGTTGGTTCCCTCCTCCTCCATATGGAAGTTAATGGGAAGGTTTTTGGTGCCCCCTGGAGGTTTGGGGTGGGGGTGCAGGGTACCCCCAGTAGTGCCCAATCCCAGGCTGACCCCTACCCCGGCACCCGGTAGTCCCAGCCCCAGTCCGCTGCTGACCACCGGGCGGGCGGGCAGCTCCCTGATCTCAGCCGTATGGACCTCCTCCAGCAGCTCTTGGAGCCACATGCGACGCTTGAAATCCTGCAGCGTCCGGCCCTTATCGTGCATCAGCTGGGCGTGGGTCACCGAGCGCTTCCTAGAAGAGGAGAGGTGAGGAGAGAGAGAGAGAGAGAGAGAGAGAGAGAGAGAGAGAGAGAGAGAGAGAGAGAGAGAGAGAGAGAGAGAGAGAGAGAGAGAGAGAGAGAGAGAGAGAGAGAGAGAGAGAGAGAGAGAGAGAGAGAGAGAGAGAGAGAGAGAGAGAGAGAGAGAGAGAGAACAGGAGGAGGACGGTTAGAATTGGGACATTGAACTTAGATCACAGAAGGTTGAGAAACACAGACATTCGCCTTTAGTTTTTCCGTTTAGTTTTCCCACACGTGTGCTCTCAGGTTTCCAATAGATGTCTCTGACCATGAGAACGACACTGTAAAGAGGCTACAGAGAAACTGTTCCCTGTAACAGCATGTTAGTAGCCTGGAACTACAACTAAAACCTTCTGTGAAATGTGTAATCACTATGACTGATACACTAGCCAGAGAAATATCTCGACGTTGGCATTGGCTCTCATTCAGTCCACAGTGTTCTTGTCATGCTGAATGTCACAGCCTGTCTGTACTAAAGACCCCCACCACAACTAGAAATATCAACTGCAATTTGACATGATGGTGTCGTTGCCTTCATCTCTAAAACATTGTATTTCTTTATAAGTCTTAAAAGTTGTCCGGTCCTCTCATTACCTCAAACAACTGACAGTCAGAAACCTCTCGGCTCTACTCCGGTGTACAGTTGGATAGCAACAGGGGCACTCTCCAAACGTCTTGAAACCATTACACATTTCAACACTCTGATCTTTCACAGGCCAAAGTAAAGTATAACTTTGCTGTTGTTTCAAAAACGTTTACGCTTTGAGTCAGACCGAGATCCACGGCCCAGATATGGAGTACAGGAGGAATTCAACATGTCCCCACTAGGGGGTCAGTCTAAATGAACATGTCCCCACTAGGGGGTCAGTCTAAATGAACATGTCCCCACTAGGGGGTCAGTCTAAATGAACATGTCCCCACTAGGGGGTCAGTCTAAATGAACATGTCCCCACTAGGGGGTCAGTCTAAATGAACATGTCCCCACTAAATGGGGGTCAGTCTAAATGAACATGTCCCCACTAGGGGGTCAGTCTAAATGAACATGTCCCCACTAGGGGGTCAGTCTAAATGAACATGTCCCCACTAGGGGGTCAGTCTAAATGAACATGTCCCCACTAGGGGGTCAGTCTACATGAGACACAACCCTAGAGACACAATATTAGTGTGTCTATTGGCTAAAGTACTGTACACAATTCTACCAACTAATATCCATTTCTTTACTACACATCTCCACATCACATCTCTCACAAAGGCTCTATGTATTTATGTTTCAGGCTTTACTGTGTATCAACAACACAGCCTTGACCAAGACTACAGAACAACACAGCCTAGATCCAGACTACAGAACAACACAGCCTAGATCCAGACTACAGAACAACACAGCCTAGATCCAGACTACAGAACAACACAGCCTAGATCCAGACTACAGAACAACACAGCCTAGATCCAGACTACAGAACAACACAGCCTAGATCCAGACTACAGAACAACACAGCCTAGATCCAGACTACAGAACAACACAGCCTAGATCCAGACTACAGAACAACACAGCCTCGATCCAGACTACAGAACAACACAGCCTAGATCCAGACTACAGAACAACACAGCCTAGATCCAGACTACAGAACAACACAGCCTAGATCCAGACTACAGAACAACACAGCCTAGATCCAGACTACAGAACAACACAGCCTAGATCCAGACTACAGAACAACACAGCCTAGATCCAGACTACAGAACAACACAGCCTAGATCCAGACTACAGAACAACACAGCCTCCAGACTACAGATCCAGACTACAGAACAACACAGCCTAGATCCAGACTACAGAACAACACAGCCTAGATCCAGACTACAGAACAACACAGCCTAGATCCAGGCTACAGAACAACACAGCCTAGATCCAGATTACAGAACAACACAGCCTCGATCCAGACTACAGAACAACACAGCCTAGATCCAGACTACAGAACAACACAGCCTAGATCCAGACTACAGAACAACACAGCCTAGATCCAGACTACAGAACAACACAGCCTAGATCCAGACTACAGAACAACACAGCCTCGATCCAGACTACAGAACAACACAGCCTTGATCCAGACTACTACCAGGTAAGGACTCTTAGTTTGTTTGTGTGCTGTAATCTGCCAACACAACACTCACTGTACAACAACTGGCAACAACTGGCAACAACATGCATGAAGCTAATCAAGACTATTTATATTGTTCCAGACCTCGTGGCAGGTAATATGTGTTTGTTTGTTTGTTTGTTTGTTGACAACACAACAGTTATTGTCCAATATCAGTCAACTATTATCTGTGTATCCATGATGCTAATCAAGACTATTTATTACCTTGTGGCAGGTAATAGGTGTTTGTTTGTTTGTTTGTTGACAACACAACAGTTATTGTCCAATATCAGTCAACTATTATCTGTGTATCCATGATGCTGATCTCCTTGGCCTTCAGTATGAGATGATTCATAGCAGAGAGAGGGAGAGAGTGTTTCCACTGGGACGTCAGATTAGCCTGCTTGCTGCCAAACACAAACAGATTACTTTTCCTTTCTTTAGGAAACCCCCAGCATCCACGAACTAATCCCTACTGTCACAGAGGTGTCATGCTGTGTTCAAGAGCATTGGGAAACGGCAGCACACCAACAAAAAAAGAAGGACAACAATATGTATTTTTGTCCTCAGTTTCCCAAAATCCTTGAACTTGGGATTTGATTTGAAGTCATTGTCATATATGGCAGAGGACACTGTTATTAAAGAGAGAGAGAGCATCTGTTACCCAGTCTGCATCATACTGGGTGAGAGCACCTGTTACCCAGTCTGCATCAGTCTGCATCATACTGGGTGAGCACCTTTACCCAGTCTGATCATACAGAGCATCTGTTACCCAGTCTGCATCATACACATCTGTTACCCAGTCTGCATCATACTGGGTCTGTTACCCAGTCTGCATCATACTGGGTGAGAGCATCTTTACCCAGTCTGCATCATACTGGGTGAGAGCATCTGTTACCCAGTCTGCATCATACTGGGTGAGAGCACCTGTTACCCAGTCTGCATCATACTGGGTGAGAGCATCTGTTACCCAGTCTGCATCATACTGGGTGAGAGCATCTGTTACCCAGTCTGCATCATACTGGGTGAGAGCACCTGTTACCCAGTCTGCATCATACTGGGTGAGAGCATCTGTTACCCAGTCTGCATCATACTGGGTGAGAGAGTTACCCAGTCTGCATCATACTGGGTGAGAGCACCTGTTACCCAGTCTGCATCATACTGGGTGAGAGCATCTGTTACCCAGTCTGCATCATACTGGGTGAGAGCATCTGTTACCCAGTCTGCATCATACTGGGTGAGGTGTTACCCAGGCATCATACTGGTGAAACACCTGTTACCCAGTCTGCATCATACTGGGTACTACTGGGTGAGAGCATCTGTTACCCAGTCTGCATCATACTGGGAGAGCATCTGTTACCCAGTCTGCATCATACAGCATCTGTTACCCAGTCTGCATCTATGAGAGCATCTGTTACCCAGTCTGCATTACCAGTCTGCATCATACTGGGTATCTATCTGTTACCCAAGCATCAGCTGGTGAGATCATGGTTACCCAGTCTGCATCATACTGGGTGAGAGCAGTTACCCAGTCTGCATCATACTGGGTGGCATCTGTTACCAACATCTGTTACCCAGTCTGCATCATACTGGGTGAGAGCATCTGTTACCCAGTCTGGAGTGCACCAGGACACACTCGAGAGTATCTATGGTTACCAAGACAGCTGGAGTATCTATGGTTTACCAAGTTTACTTTGGTTAACCAACACAGCTGGAGTATCTTTGGTTACCAAGACAGCTGGTATCTATGGTTATCAAGACAGCTGGAAAATAACCAACACAGCTGGAGTATCTATGGTTACCAAGACAGCTGGAGTATCTATGGTTACCAAGACAGCTGGAGTATCTTTGGTTTACCAACACAGCTAGAGTATCTTTGATTTACCAAAACAGCTGGAGTATCTATCATTACCAAGACAGCTGGAGTATCTATGGTAACCAAGACAGCTGGAGTATCTATGGTTACCAAGACAGTCGGAGTATCTATGGTTACCAAGACAGCTGGAGTATCTTGGTTACCAAGACAGCTGGTATCTTTTACCAAGACAGCTGGAGTATCTATCGTTACCAAGACAGCTGGAGTAACTTGGTTACCAAAACAGCTGGAGTATCTATCATTACCAAGACAGCTGGATTATCTTGGTTACTAAGACAGCTGGAGCATCTATGGTTACCAAGACAGCTGGAGTATCTATGGTAACCAACACAGCTGGAGTATCTATGGTTACCAAGACAGTCGGAGTATCTATGGTTACCAAGACAGCTGGAGTATCTTGGTTACCAAGACAGCTGGAGTATCTTGGTTACCAAGACAGCTGGCGTATCTTGGTTACCAAGACAGCTGGAGTATCTATCGTTACCAAGACAGCTGGAGTAACTTGGTTACCAAGACAGCTGGAGTATCTTGGTTACCAAGACAGCTGGAGTATCTATGGTTACCAAGACAGCTGGAATATCTTTGGTTTACCAACACAGCTGGAGTATCTTTGGTTTACCAAGACAGCTGGAGTATCTTTGGTTACCAACACAGCTGGATTAACTTGTTTACCAAGACAGCTGGCGTATCTATGGTTACCAAGACAGCTGGCGTATCTATGGTTACCAAGACAGCTGGAGTAACTTGGTTACCAAGACAGCTGGTGTATCTTTGGCTTACCAAGACAGCTGGAGTAACTTGGTTACCAAGACAGCTGGCGTATCTTTGGTTTACCAAGAGCGTGACCATAGGGGTAGTGCACTACTTTAAACCAGGGTCCATAGGGGTAGTGCACTACTTTAGACCAGGGTCCATAGGGGTAGTGCACTACTTTAGACCAGGGTCCATAGGGGTAGTGCACTACTTTAACCCACCTCAGCCCTGATCTAACCCCCCTCAGCCCTGATCTAACCCTAACCCACCTCAGTCCTGATCTAACCCACCTCAGCCCTGATCTAACCCACCTCAGCCCTGATCTAACCTTAACCCACCTCAGCCCTGATCTAACCCACCTCAGCCCTGATCTAACCCACCTCAGCCCTGATCTAACCCTAACCCACCTCAGCCCTGATCTAACCCACCTCAGCCCTGATCTAACCTAACCCACCTCAGATCTAACCCACCTCCTGATCTAACCCACCTCAGCCCTGATCTAACCCTAACCCACCTCAGCCCTGATCTAACCCTAACCCACCTCAGCCCTGATCTAACCCACCTCAGCCCTGATCTAACCCTAACCCACCTCAGCCCTGATCTAACCCACCTCAGCCCTGATCTAACCCTAACCCACCTCAGCCCTGATCTAACCTACCTCAACCCTGATCTAACCTTAACCCATCTCAGCCCTGTTCTAACCCTAACCCACCTCAGCCCTGATCTAACCCTAACCCACCTCAGTCCTGATCTAACCCACCTCAGCCCTGATCTAACCCTAACCCACCTCAGCCCTGATCTAACCCCAACCCACCTCAGCCCTGATCTAACCCACCTCAGCCCTGATCTAACCCACCTCAGCCCTGATCTAACCCACCTCAGCCCTGATCTAACCCCAACCCACCTCAGTCCTAATCTAACCCACATCAGCCCTGATCTAACCCACCTCTGCCCTGATCTAACCCTAACCCACCTCAGCCCTGATATAACCCACCTCAGTCCTGATCTAACCCTAACCCACCTCAGCCCTGATCTAACCCTAACCCACCTCAGCCCTGATCTAACCCACCTCTGCCCGGATCTAACCCTAACCCACCTCAGCCCTGATATAACCCACCTCAGTCCTGATCTAACCCTAACCCACCTCAGCCCTGATCTAACCCTAACCCACCTCAGTCCTGATATAACCCACCTCAGCCCTGATCTAACCCTAACCCACATCAGCCCTGATCTAACCCACCTCAGCCCTGATCTAACCCTAACCCACCTCAGCCCTGCTCCAGACCACCTCAGTCTGATATAACCCACCTCAGCCCTGATCTAACCCTAACCCACCTCAGCCCTGAACTAATGATAAGGATAACCCACCTCAGGATGTCTAGTCCTAATCTAACCCACATCAGTCTCCTGATCTATTTTGCCCTGTCTCAGTGTTACCTGTTGTAGTGTCTCAGCCCTGTGTCTAACCCAGTGTAATGTTGTAGTGTCTAACCCAGTGTTATGTTGTAGTGTCTCAGATCTAACCCTGTGATCTAACCCTAACCCACCTCAGATCTGTCTGCCCGGATGTTGTAAGTGTCTCAGTGTGTAACCCACCTCAGTGTCCTGTTGTAGTGTCTCAGCCCTGATCTGTGTCCTAATGTCTCAGTGTGTCTCAGTCCTGTTGTAATGTCTCAGTATTATAACCCACCTCAGCCCTGATCTAACCCTAACCCACCTCAGTCCTGATATAACCCAGTGTCTCAGTGTGATCTAACCCTAACCCACCTCAGCCCAGATCTAACCCTAACCCATGTTGAGTCTAACCCACCTCAGTGATCTAACCCTAACCCACCTCAGTCCTGTTATAACCCACCTCAGTGTGTCTCAGTGCCCTGTTCTAACCCAGTGTCTCAGTGATCTAACCCTAACCCAGTGCTCCAGACTGCTAGTGTCTTAGGACAACACTGTTACCTAGTGTCTAGTGATAAGGATAACAGTGTACCCAGGATGTTATGTTGTGTTGTAGTGTCTCAGTGTTATTTTGTAGTGTCTCAGTGTTATGTTGTAGTGTCTCAGTGTGTCTCAGTGTAATGTTGTAGTGTCTCAGTGTTATGTTGTAGTGTCTCAGTGTGTCTCAGTGTATGTTGTAGTGTCTCAGTGTTATGTTGTAGTGTCTCAGTGTTATGTTGTGTGTCTCAGTGTGTCTCAGTGTTATGTTGTAGTGTCTCAGTGTGTCTCAGTGTTATGTTGTAGTGTCTCAGTGTGTCTCAGTGTTATGTTGTAGTGTCTCAGTGTTATGTTGTAGTGTCTCAGTGTGTCTCAGTGTTATGTTGTAGTGTCTCAGTGTTATGTTGTAGTGTCTCAGTGTGTCTCAGTGTTATGTTGTAGTGTCTCAGTGTTATGTTGTAGTGTCTCAGTGTGTCTCAGTGTTATGTTGTAGTGTCTCAGTGTTATGTTGTAGTGTCTCAGTGTGTCTCAGTGGTATGTTGTAGTGTCTCAGTGTTATGTTGTGTGTCTCAGTGTTATGTTGTAGTGTCTCAGTGTGTCTCAGTGTTATGTTGTAGTGTCTCAGTGTTATGTTGTAGTGTCTCAGTGTTATGTTGTAGTGTCTCAGTGTTATGTTGTAGTGTCTCAGTGTTATGTTGTAGTGTCTCAGTGTGTCTCAGTGTTATGTTGTAGTGTCTCAGTGTTAGTGTATGTTCAGTGTCTCAGTGTTATGTTGTAGTGTCTCAGTGTTATGTTGTAGTGTCTCAGTGTTGTGTTCAGTGTCTCAGTGTTATGTTGTAGTGTCTCAGTGTTATGTTGTAGTGTCTCAGTGTGTCTCAGTGGTATGTTGTAGTGTCTCAGTGTTATGTTGTAGTGTCTCAGTGTTATGTTGTAGTGTCTCAGTGTTATGTTGTAGTGTCTCAGTGTGTCCCAGTGTTATGTTGTAGTGTCTCAGTGTGTCTCAGTGTTATGTTGTAGTGTCTCAGTGTTGTAGTGTCTCAGTGTGTCTCAGTGTTATGTTGTAGTGTCTCAGTGTTATGTTGTAGTGTTAGTGTGTCTCAGTGTTATGTTGTAGTGTCTCAGTGTTATGTTGTAGTGTCTCAGTGTTATGTTGTAGTGTCTCAGTGTGTCTCAGTGTTATGTTGTAGTGTCTCAGTGTTATGTTGTAGTGTCTCAGTGTGTCTCAGTGTTATGTTGTAGTGTCTCAGTGTGTCCCAGTGTTATGTTGTAGTGTCTCAGTGTGTCTCAGTGTTATGTTGTAGTGTCTCAGTGTGTCTCAGTGTTATGTTGTAGTGTCTCAGTGTTATGTTGTAGTGTCTCAGTGTGTCAGTGTTATGTTGTAGTGTCTCAGTGTTATGTTGTAGTGTCTCAGTGTGTCTCAGTGTTATGTTGTAGTGTCTCAGTGTTATGTTGTAGTGTCTCAGTGTGTCTCAGTGTTATGTTGTAGTGTCTCAGTGTGTCTCAGTGTTATGTTGTAGTGTCTCAGTGTGTCTCAGTGTTATGTTGTAGTGTATCAGTGGTATGTTGTAGTGTCTCAGTGTTATGTTGTAGTGTCTCAGTGTTATGTTGTAGTGTCTCAGTGTTATGTTGTAGTGTCTCAGTCTGTCTCAGTGTTGTGTTGTAGTGTCTCAGTGTTATGTTGTAGTGTCTCAGTGTTATGTTGTAGTGTCTCAGTGTTATGTTGTAGTGTCTCAGTGTTATGTTGTAGTGTCTCAGTGTGTCTCAGTGTTATGTTGTAGTGTCTCAGTGTTATGTTGTTGTCTCAGTGTCTCAGTGTTGTGTTCTCAGTCTCAGTGTTATGTTGTAGTGTCTCAGTGTTAAAGTGTCTCAGTGTTATGTTGTAGTGTCTCAGTGTTATGCTGTCTCAGTGTGTCTCAGTGTTATGTTGTAGTGTCTCAGTGTTATGTTGTAGTGTCTCAGTGTTATGTTGTAGTTTCAGTGTGATCATGTTTCTGTGTGTCTCTCACAACAAAACATTTGTTTTGGATCATTTCTGTGAATCTCCACAACAACAGTATGTCCAAGCTGTGTCCTGACCACTAAGGCCAGTTAGTTTTACATAACAGTAAAACCATTGATATGACCAAGCTGACCACTAGGGCCAGTTAGTGTCAGGTATGTCCAAGCTGACCACTAGGACCAGTTAGTGTCAGGTATGTCCAAGCTGTGTCCTGACCACTAGGGCCAGTTAGTGTCAGGTATGTCCAAGTGACCACTAGGGCCAGTTGTGTCAGGTATGTCCAGTGTCCTGACCACTAGGGCCAGTTAGTGTCAGTATGTACTAGGGCCAGTAGTGTGTAGTGTCTCAGTGTTCCATGTTGACCACTAGGGCCAGTTAGTGTCAGGTATGTCCAAGCTGACCACTAGGGCCAGTTAGTGTCAGTGTATGGTGTGTGTCTGCTGACCACTGACCACTAGGGCCAGTTAGTGTCAGGTATGTCCAAGCTGACCACTAGGGCCAGTTTGTTTGTCCAAGCTGACCACTCAGTTAGTGTCAGGTATGTCCAAGCTGACCACTAGGGCCAGTTAGTGTCAGGTATGTCCAAGCTGACCACTAGGGCCAGTTAGTCAGGTATGTCCATAGCTGACCACTAGGGCCAGTTAGTGTCAGGTATGTCCAAGCTGACCACTAGGGCCAGTTAGTGTCAGGTATGTCCAAGCTGACCACTAGGGCCAGTTAGTGTCAGGTATGTCCAAGCTGACCACTAGGGCCAGTTAGTGTCAGGTATGTCCAAGCTGACCACTAGGGCCAGTTAGTGTCAGGTATGTCCAAGCTGACCACTAGGGCCAGTTAGTGTCAGGTATGTCCAAGCTGACCACTAGGGCCAGTTAGTGTCAAGTATGTCCAAGCTGACCACTAGGGCCAGTTAGTGTCAGGTATGTCCAAGCTGACCACTAGGGCCAGTTAGTGTCCGGTATGTCCAAGCTGACCACTAGGGCCAGTTCCTTTTACATAACAGTAAAACCATTGAATAGTATCCATCATCACACTAAAACTGAAAACATCATGAAAAGTAATATCCTCAATTATTTTCCTTAGAAAAGATTAACATTAGATCAAGGAAAAAACTGGTCACATAATTTATTAATTTCTCCAAGTTCTTCCAAAGCCACGGAGCAGATATTTACTCGTCCCAGTGCAATAATATCCTGGTAAGAGACAACCTCCCGTACAGAGAGATATTTGAAAGGAGCTGTGTTTATATACATACAGACATTTCCTGTGATTCTCAGGGTAGAAGTGAGGCAGGGAACTGAACAGGCTTGGTCTTTGAAAAACGATCTCCCTGTTTTTTTTTATTTTAACCTTTAATAAAGCCCAACATCAAACACTCCCCAAGGCACAACTAGAAGAGAGGAAGGAGGGGAAGAGAGGAAAACATTAAGGAGAAAAAAAAGGAGGTTGGATACATCCTGATGTGGCACGATTCCAACAGAACAGACCTCCTTTTCTTGGCCTACCTGATGATAATTGTTTCTCTGTGCGGGGTAAAGGGGAGGTAAAGGGGGGGCAGAGGGAAAGAGAGAACGAAATAGTACACTGTGTTTACTCCTACCCACTAGGCATGTCATTTCTCTGCTCTGTCTGATTGAAACTCTATCCAAACCTTGGCAGACAGTTTGCTAAAGCTTTCATTTGGCTCCTGATGCTTGGTGGCCCAGGCCCAACACTATCGTTAGGGTGAGTCCTGACTCCTGATGCTTGGTGGCCCAGGCCCAACACTATCGTTAGGGTGAGTCCTGACTCCTGATGCTTGGTGGCCCAGGCCCAACACTATCGTTAGGGTGAGTCCTGACTCCTGATGCTTGGTGGCCCAGGCCCAACACTATCGTTAGGGTGAGTCCTGACTGATGCTTGGTGGCCCAGGTCCAACACTATCGTTAGGGTGAGTCCTGACTCCTAAAGCTTGGTGGCCCAGGTCCAACACTATCGTTAGGGTGAGTCCTGACTCCTAAAGCTTGGTGGCCCAGGTCCAACACTATCGTTAGGTGAGTCCTGACTCCTAAAGCTGTCTCCTAACAGTAAGGACCTACCAGACTCTACAGACTCTAGGCTGAGTCCTGGGACTCTAACAGAGCCCCTACAGCTCTCCCAACAGTAAGGACCTACCAGACTCTACAGACTCATCAGGACTAACCCCTCCTGGGTCCTACTCTACAGTAAGGACCCCATGACCCTCCAGTCCTACTCTACAGACTCATCAGGACTAACCCCTCCTGAGTCCTACTCTACAGACTCATCAGGACTAACCCCCTCCAGTCCTACTCTACAGACTCTTCAGGACTAACCCCCTCCTGGGTCCTACTCTACAGACTCATCAGGACTAACCCCCTCCTGGGTCCTACTCTACAGACTCATCAGGACTAACCACCTCCTGGGTCCTACTCTACAGACTCATCAGGACTAACCCCCTCCTGGTCCTACTCTACAGACTCATCAGGACTAACCCCCTCCTGGGTCCTACTCTACAGACTCATCAGGACTAACCCCCTCCTGAGTCCTACTCTACAGACTCATCAGGACTAACCCCTCCTGGGTCCTACTCTACAGACTCATCAGGACTAACCCCTCCTGGGTCCTACTCTACAGACTCATCAGGACTAACCCCTCCTGGGTCCTACTCTACAGACTCATCAGGACTAAACCTACAGACTCATCAGGACTAACCCCCTCCTGAGTCCTACTCTACAGACTCATCAGGACTAACCCCCTCCTGGGTCCTACTCTACAGACTCATCAGGACTAACCCCCTCCTGGGTCCTACTCTACAGACTCATCAGGACTAACCCCCTCCTGAGTCCTACTCTACAGACGAGGGGCCCCATGAACCCGCTACTCTCTCTCTCACCGTCTGTTAGTCGCCAGGTTCAAAGCTCCTCCTGGGACAGCCCAGCAGCACCTGGTTCTAATCTCCTTTCCCTTTTTCCCAGGAACCAGGAACAAACCTGTCAACACTGCAGCCAAATCATTGTCAGATGTTACTGCTCACACCCCTCCCTCTGAGCAGGGATGCTACCCTGATCCACTTAGATAGACACTGGTTCCATCCTGGCACCCTAGTCCCTAAAAAGTGCAATGTGCCCTGGTCAATAGTAGTGTACTATATAGGGGGGATCGGGTGTCATTCCAGACCAGCCATAGACTCTCTCCACATAGAGATCCTACATAGAGATCCTACATAGAGAACCTACATAGAGATCCTACATAGAGAACCTACATAGAGATCCTACATAGAGATCCTACATAGAGAACCTACATAGAGAACCTACACAGAGAACCTACATAGAGATCCTACAAAGAGAACCCACATAGAGAACCTACATAGAGAACCTACATAGAGACCCTACATAGAGAACCTACATAGAGATCCTACATAGAGAACCTACATAGAGATCCTACATAGAGAACCTACATAGAGAACCTACATAGAGAACCTACATAGAGATCCTACATAGAGATCCTACATAGAGATCCTACATAGAGATCCTACATAGAGATCCTACATAGAGAACCTACATCCTCGCCTCTCCTCTCCTCTCCCCTCCTCTCCTCTCTCGCCTCTCCTCTCCCCACCTCTCCTCTCCTCTCTGCGCCTCTCCTCTCTCGCCTCTCCTCTCCCCACCTCTCCTCTCTCTCCCCGCCTCTCCTCTCTCGCCTCTCCCTCTCCTCCTCTCCCCACCTCTCCTCTCTTCGCCTCTCCTCTCTTCGCCTCTCCTCTCCTCTCCCCACCTCTCCTCTCCCCACCTCTCCTCTCCCCACCTCTCCTCTCCTCTCCCTCTGGCTGTCTATGGCTTCATTAAACCTTCCTCAGTCAGAGACCAGAGAGAGGGAGGACAGGACTCGCAGAGAACCATGAAAGAAATGATCTGTCTCAGAGATATTATCTGTCTCAGAGATATTATCTGTCTCAGAGTTATTATCTGTCTCAGAGATATTATCTGTCTCAGAGTTATTATCTGTCTCAGAGTTATTATCTGTCTCAGAGATATTATCTGTGTCGGAGAAATTATCTGTCTCAGAGATATTATCTGTGTCAGAGAAATGATCTGTCTCAGAGATATTATCTGTCTCAGAGATATTATCTGTGTCAGAGATATTATCTGTGTCAGAGATATTATCTGTCTCAGAGATATTATCTGTGTCAGAGATATTATCTGTCTCAGAGTTATTATCTGTCTCAGAGATATTATCTGTGTCAGAGAAATTATCATTTAAGTCATTTTTCAGAGAAATTATCTGTATCAGAGATATTATCTGTGTCAGAGAAATTATCTGTATCAGAGATATTATCTGTGTCAGAGATATTATCTTTCCAAGGGGAAAAGCTCTCAGAGCATGTTTTTCATTCTGGCTCTCATGGGTTTCAAGGAGCGTGTCCAAAATGTCCCCCTATTCCCTTTCTAGCTGCCCTATGGGCCCTGGTCAGAAGTATTACACTGCATAGGGGATAGGTTGCTGTTTGAGCCTCACTACACAGGGCTGTCGGAACTTGAAAGAGGGTTTACTCTGTTAGGCATAATATAGTTCCACCAAGAGCGCTGGGTTTAGTTTGGTCGGCCGCCTGGCCGTGCATCAGCACTATATTCAACCCTCTTTATCCTGACAGACACCAGGCAGCCAGCGGGGGCCCAGCCCAGAGATACCTGAACAACTACAACAGACCGTGAGGTAGGGAGGGAGCAGCTAGCGGGGGCAACTACAACAGACCGTGAGGTAGGGAGGGAGCAGCTAGCTGGGCCCAGCCCAGAGAACCTGAACAACTAGAACAGACCGTGAGGTAGGGAGAGAGCAGCTAGCGGGGGCAACTAGAACAGACCGTGAGGTAGGGAGGAGCAGCTAGCTGGGGCAACTACAACAGACCGTGAGGTAGGGAGGGAGCAGCTAGCGGGGGCAACTACAACAGACCGTGAGGTAGGGAGGGAGCAGCTGTCTGGGGCAACTACAACAGACCGTGAGGTAGGGAGGGAGCAGCTAGCGGGGGCAACTAGAACAGACCGTGAGGTAGGGAGGGAGCAGCTAGCGGGGGCAACTACAACAGACCGTGAGGTAGGGAGGGAGCAGCTAGCGGGGGCAACTACAACAGACCGTGAGGTAGGGAGGGAGCAGCTAGCGGGGGCCCAGCCCAGAGATATCTGAACAACTACAACAGACCGTGAGGTAGGGAGGGAGCAGCTAGCGGGGCCCAACCAGAGATAACTACAACAGACCGTGAGGTAGGGAGGGAGCAGCTAGCGGGGGCAACTACAACAGACCGTGAGGTAGGGAGGGAGCAGCTAGCGGGGGCCCAGCCCAGAGATATCTGAACAACTACAACAGACCGTGAGGTAGGGAGGGAGCAGCTAGCTGGGGCAACTAGAACAGACCGTGAGGTAGGGAGGGAGCAGCTAGAGGGGGCAACTAGAACAGACCGTGAGGTAGGGAGAGAGCAGCTAGCGGGGGCAACTACAACAGACCGTGAGGTAGGGAGGGAGCAGCTAGCGGGGGCAACTAGAACAGACCGTGAGGTAGGGAGAGAGCAGCTAGCGGGGGCAACTACAACAGACCGTGAGGTAGGGAGAGCATAGAGGGAACAACTAGAACAGACCGTGAGGTAGGGAGGGAGCAGCTAGCGGGGGCAACTACAACAGACCGTGAGGTAGGGAGGGAGCAGCTAGCGGGGGCCCAGCCCAGAGATACCTGAACAACTACAACAGACTGTGAGGTAGGGAGAGAGCAGCTAGCGGGGGCCCAGCCCAGAGATATCTGAACAACTACAACAGACCGTGAGGTAGGGAGGGAGCAGCTAGCGGGGGCAACTACAACAGACTGTGAGGTAGGGAGGGAGCAGCTAGCGGGGGCCCAGCCCAGAGATATCTGAACAACTACAACAGACCGTGAGGTAGGGAGGGAGCAGCTAGCGGGGGCAACTACAACAGACCGTGAGGTAGGGAGGGAGCAGCTAGCGGGGGCCCAGCCCAGAGATATCTGAACAACTACAACAGACCGTGAGGTAGGGAGGGAGCAGCTAGCGGGGGCCCAGCCCAGAGATACCTGAACAACTACAACAGACCGTGAGGTAGGGAGGGAGCAGCTAGCGGGGGCAACTACAACAGACCGTGAGGTAGGGAGGGAGCAGCTAGCTGGGGCAACTACAACAGACCGTGAGGTAGGGAGGGAGCAGCTAGCGGGGGCAACTACAACAGACCGTGAGGTAGGGAGGGAGCAGCTAGCTGGGGCCCAGCCCAGGGCAACTACAACAGACCGTGAGGTAGGGAGGGAGCAGCTAGCGGGGGCCCAGCCCAGAGATATCTGAACAACTACAACAGACCGTGAGGTAGGGAGGGAGCAGCTAGCGGGGGCAACTAGAACAGACCGTGAGGTAGGGAGGGAGCAGCTAGCGGGGGCAACTACAACAGACCGTGAGGTAGGGAGGGAGCAGCTAGCTGGGGCAACTAGAACAGACCGTGAGGTAGGGAGGGAGCAGCTAGCGGGGGCAACTAGAACAGACCGTGAGGTAGGGAGGGAGCAGCTAGCTGGGGCAACTAGAACAGACCGTGAGGTAGGGAGAGAGCAGCTAGCTGGGGCAACTACAACAGACCCAGAGCAGCTAGCTGGGGCAACTACAACAGACCGTGAGGTAGGGAGGGAGCAGCTAGCGGGGGCCCAGCCCAGAGATACCTGAACAACTACAACAGACCGTGAGGTAGGGAGGGAGCAGCTAGCTGGGGCAACTACAACAGACCGTGAGGTAGGGAGGGAGCAGCTAGAGGGGGCAACTACAACAGACTGTGAGGTAGGGAGGGATAGGTGTGAAGAGACACCAAACTAACTAACAAGCAAACAAGGACATTTCTGTTTTTAGCCGGTGGTCCAAAACCCCCTGCATGGCTGGGAGAGGAGGGAAGAGGAGAGGAGGGGGGACCCCCGGGGGGGAGACCGCCTAAGACGGCCCAAAGCGGCCCTAAACGAGTGCTTGGGAACTGGCGGGAGGGAAGGAGGGAAAGGAGGGTGGTTGTGGGGATTTGACTCGCTTTATCACAGAGGGCTTTTTACCTCTCTCTCTCTATTTCCTCCCCTCTCTCGCTCTCTCTCGCTCTCTCTCTCCCTCTCCCCCCCTCTCTCTCACTCTCTCTTTCCTCTCTCTCTCTCCCCCCTCTCTCTACCGCTCTCTCTCTCAATCCCTCTCTCTCTACCCCTCTACCCCCCCCCCTCTCTCCCTAAGTACACACACAGGTGGGTGAACTCTATCTAAACAGCTGGCGGCACGGTCCACAAATGAGCACATTTTCCAGCCTGTTAGAGGCACCACTGCCTCGCCCCCCCACCATGAGACACTACTTTAATATGGAATAAAACAAATACCAATTAAAAATACATTATAATAGTAATAATAATTCAAATAATATTACAAATCAATAAAACAAATAAGAAAATGAATTTAAAAAATATATAGTTTGATTATTAGTAATAACAATATGGGGAAACTAATTTATTTGACTAATATTCCCATTCTCTGCTTCTTTTAATATGGAATGAGGAGCGTGACGAACTTGACGGATATACTTGTCAAACATAAAAACAGCAGTGTTGAAGTAAATGTGTATTATGAAATAGGAACTTACATCCTGTTGGCGAGCCCATCGATTGGCCGTCCGTAGTGAGGAACAGGGGAACACAGTAAGAACACAGAGAAGCACCACTGCTGAACGATTCTCCTCGACCACAACATCTTGGACGGAGTCTGCTGCAAAACAACAACGACCAAATGCTGCGTTTAAAATGCGGAATAGCATCTCATATTATGAGATTATTACAAAAGTAGCGTTCAAAACACAACCAAACTTTACAGATAAAATAGATTTATTTTAATGATTGAAATGTGG
>NC_060186.1:320689-363189 GCF_021184085.1 Oncorhynchus gorbuscha | reverse complement strand
TAGTGAGGATTGATAAACAGACTGAGCCTCAGCGGGCCAAAATTGCAGTGGAGAAGGAGCTCTTCAGGGACAGGAGGAAGTGGAGAAGGAGCTCTTCAGGGACAGGAGGAAGTGGAGAAGCTTTTCAGGGACAGGAGGAAGTGGAGAAGGAGCTTTCCAGGGACAGGAGGAAGTGGAGAATGAGCTTTTCAGGGACAGGAGGAAGTGGAGAATGAGCTTTTCAGGGACAGGAGGAAGTGGAGAATGAGCTTTTCAGGGACAGGAGGAAGTGGAGAAGGAGCTTTTCAGGGACAGGAGGAAGTGGAGAATGAGCTTTTCAGGGACAGGAGGAAGTGGAGAATGAGCTTTTCAGGGACAGGGGGAAGTGGCTTTTTACTCTATAGATGTGTGCTTTATATAGAAAGTGACATATGGATTGATCTACATATCTGAATTTCATCCATCAATATTAATGATTATTTCCAGTGTCGAACACAAGTTTTTCATTCACACGGTTATCAGGTTATAAGTGTATCAGGTATCAAGTTATCAGGGTATCAAGGTTATCAGGTTATAAGTGTATCAGGGTATCAGGGTATCAAGTTATCAGGGTATCACATTATCAGGTTATAAGTGTATCAGGGTATCAAGTTATCAGGGTATCAAGTTATCAGGTTTTCAGGGTATCAATTTATCAGGTTATAAGTGTATCAGGGTATCAAGTTATCAGGGTATCAAGTTATCAGGTTATAAGTGTATCAGGGTATCAAGTTATCAGGGTATCAAGTTTATCAGGGTATCAAGTTATCAGGGTATCAAGTTATCAGGGTATCAGGGTCAAGTTATCAGGTTTATCAGGGTTCAAGTTATCAGGGTACCAGGTTATCAGGTTTAAGTGTATCAGGGTATCAAGTTATCAGGGTATCACTGTAGAGTTATCAGGGTGTCTAAGTTATCAGGGTATAGTCTTAATGTGTCTAACCTACTGTAGAGCTTTAATGTGTCTAACCTACTGTAGAGCCTTAATGTGTCTAACCTACTGTAGAGTCTTAGGGTGTCTAAGTTATCAGGGTATAGTTTAATGTGTCTAACCTACTGTATCAGTCTTAATGTGTCTAACCTACTGTAGAGCTTTAATGTGTCTAACCTACTGTAGAGCCTTAATGTGTCTAACCTACTGTAGAGTCTTAATGTGTCTAACCTACTGTATAGCCTTAATGTGTCTAACCTACTGTAGAGCCTTAATGTGTCTAACCTACTGTAGAGCCTTAATGTGTCTAACCTACTGTAGAGTCTTAATGTGTCTAACCTACTGTAGAGCCTTAATGTGTCTAACCTACTGTAGAGCCTTAATGTGTCTAACCTACTGTAGAGCCTTAATGTGTCTAACCTACTGTAGAGCCTTAATGTGTCTAACCTACTGTAGAGCCTTAATGTGTCTAACCTACTGTAGAGTCTTAATGTGTCTAACCTACTGTAGAGTCTTAATGTGTCTAACCTACTGTAGAGCCTTAATGTGTCTAACCTACTGTAGAGCCTTAATGTGTCTAACCTACTGTAGAGCCTTAATGTGTCTAACCTACTGTAGAGCCTTAATGTGTCTAACCTACTGTAGAGCCTTAATGTGTCTAACCTACTGTAGAGCCTTAATGTGTCTAACCTACTGTAGAGCCTTAATGTGTCTAACCTACTGTAGAGCTTTAATGTGTCTAACCTACTGTAGAGCCTTAATGTGTCTTGCTTGATCTTGCTTGGAAGTTTGAATCTTACTTGTTGGGAGAATTGAATCTTCTTAATTGATTCTAACCTTGGTTGGAGAATTGAATCTTGTGTCTGGGAGGGTTGAATCTTGCTTGGTTGGGGAGAATTGAATCTTGCTTGGTTGGGAGAATTGATTCTTGCTTGGTTGGGAGAATTGAATCTTGCTTGGTTGGGAGAATTGAATCTTGCTTGGTCGGGAGAATTGATTCTTGCTTGGTTGGAAGAATTGAATCTTGCTTGGTTGGGAGGGTTGAATCTTGCTTGGTTGGGGAGAATTGAATCATGCTTGGTTGGGAGAATTGATTCTTGCTTGGTTGGGAGAATTGATTCTTGCTTGGTTGGGAGAATTGAATCTTGCTTGGTTGGGGAGAATTGAATCTTGCTTGGTTCAGGATAGATTCTTGCTTGGTTGGGAGAATTGAATCTTGCTTGGTTCAGGATGGATTCTTGCTTGGTTCAGGTTTGATTCTTGCTTGGTTCAGGTTTGAATCTTGCTTGGTTGGGAGAATTGATTCTTGCTTGGTTCAGGAATGATTCTTGCTTGGTTGGGAGTTTTTCTCGCTGTATCGCTGTGTTTCATTGGAACGTTCCAAGGCTGTTCTGAACAGCTGGACTGGATTGGCGCCATTTCAGCTCCTGTCAGTTAGTCTTCAGTCAGAGTGGTGGAGAGGAATGATGCACTCACCACACTGTTTATCAAACTTCCTGTTGTTCTGCCTTCAGGAGAGGAGGGAGTTTCACAAGCATTCTTCGCTACCTCGCCGCTGACTGAGGTTATTAACTAAAGGGGGGAAAAAAGCGCCACTTTGCCTTGGGGCAAACTGATGAGTTGCCATATTTAAACCAGGTATTTGATATGTTCTGTTTCTCTAATCAGTCATATCAGCTAATCCCAGAGCTACAGTATACAGGTCTTTCTATAAATAAAGGGGCCAATGTGTGTCATCCGGGTTAAAATGTTCTAAAGGGTTTGATATACTGTACATGTAAATGTGATTTTCTTGCAGCTTCACGTATGTAGTCACAGAAATTCTAGATAGGCACAATAAGACCATAACTCCACCTAGCAACAACACAACATCTACATGTCACAATGAGACCATAACTCCACCTAGCAACAACAAAACATTTACATGTCATTCTAAATGCCACATGAAACATGGACACTGCATGTCTCTGTGTCCTGTCTAGTAACAGGTCTGTTATGTCCGATGGACACTGCATGTCTCTGTGTCCTGCCTAGTAGCAGGTCTGTTATGTCCGATGGACACTGCATGTCTCTGTGTCCTGTCTAGTAGCGGGTCTGTTATGTCCGATGGACACTGCATGTTTCTGTGTCCTGCCTAGTAGCAGGTCTGTTATGTCCGATGGAACATGGACACTGCATGTCTCTGTGTCCTGACTAGTAGCAGGTCTGTTATGTCCGATGGACACTGCATGTCTCTGTGTCCTGTCTAGTAGCAGGTCTGTTATGTCCGATGGACACTGCATGTCTCTGTGTCCTGCCTAGTAGCAGGTCTGTTATGTCCGATGGACACTGCATGTCTCTGTGTCCTGCCTAGTAGCAGGTCTGTTATGTCCGATGGACACTGCATGCTCTGTGTCCTGTCTAGTAGCAGGTCTGTTATGTCCGATGGACACTGCATGTTTCTGTGTCCTGCCTAGTAGCAGGTCTGTTATGTCCGATGGACACTGCATGTCTCTGTGTCCTGCCTAGTAGCAGGTCTGTTATGTCCGATGGACACTGCATGTCTCTGTGTCCTGCCTAGTAGCAGGTCTGTTATGTCCGATGGACACTGCATGTCTCTGTGTCCTGCCTAGTAGCAGGTCTGTTATGTCCGATGGACACTGCATGTCTCTGTGTCCTGTCTAGTAGCAGGTCTGTTATGTCCGATGGACACTGCATGTCTCTGTGTCCTGTCTAGTAGCAGGTCTGTTATGTCCGATGGATACTGCATGTCTCTGTGTCCTGTCTAGTAGCAGGTCTGTTATGTCCGATGGACACTGTATGTTTCTGTGTCCTGCCTAGTAGCAGGTCTGTTATGTCCGATGGAACATGGACACTGCATGTCTCTGTGTCCTGTCTAGTAGCAGGTCTGTTATGTCCGATGGAACATGGACACTGCATGTCTCTGTGTCCTGCCTAGTAGCAGGTCTGTTATGTCCGATGGACACTGCATGTTTCTGTGTCCTGCCTAGTAGCAGGTCTGTTATGTCCGATGGAACATGGACACTGCATGTCTCTGTGTCCTGCCTAGTAGCAGGTCTGTTATGTCCGATGGACACTGCATGTCTCTGTGTCCTGTCTAGTAGCAGGTCTGTTATGTCCGATGGACACTGCATGTCTCTGTGTCCTGCCTAGTAGCAGGTCTGTTATGTCCGATGGACACTGCATGTCTCTGTGTCCTGCCTAGTAGCAGGTCTGTTATGTCAGATGGACACTGCATGTCTCTGTGTCCTGCCTAGTAGCAGGTCTGTTATGTCCGATGGAACATGGACACTGCATGTTTCTGTGTCCTGCCTAGTAGCAGGTCTGTTATGTCCGATGGACACTGCATGTCTCTGTGTCCTGCCTAGTAGCAGGTCTGTTATGTCCGATGGGACATGGACACTGCATGTCTCTGTGTCCTGACTAGTAGCAGGTCTGTTATGTCCGATGGAACATGGACACTGCATGTCTCTGTGTCCTGACTAGTAGCAGGTCTGTTATGTCCGATGGGACATGGACACTGCATGTCTCTGTGTCCTGTCTAGTAGCAGGTCTGTTATGTCCGATGGACACTGCATGTCTCTGTGTCCTGCCTAGTAGCAGGTCTGTTATGTCAGATGAAACATGGACACTGCATGTCTCTGTGTCCTGCCTAGTAGCAGGTCTGTTATGTCCGATGGGACATGGACACTGCATGTCTCTGTGTCCTGTCTAGTAGCAGGTCTGTTTGTGCTTTTAGTCAACTTCTCTATAATTTATAGCCGTGCTAAACATTCCTGAATAATTAAAAAGATAAACAACACCATTTCTACATGTTTTAATAGTTGATATAATAATTTAATAGAATGGGTTCTGTCAACTAAATCATTGATAATAGTAATAATAATCAATAATGGAATCATGGGGAGGCAGGGTAGCCTAGTGATTAGAGCGTTGGACTAGGTTAGTTAAATAAAAATACAATACATAATGAGATTTTTGTTGTTGCAATAAATGTTAACTAGTACCTTAGTTTATAGAAAGACCCATATACATTGCTCTGTCTAATCCCTCCCACTCTGTCTAATCCCTCCCACTCTGTCTAATCCCTCCCACTCTGTCTAATCCCTCCCACTCTGTCTAATCCCTCCCACTCTGTCTAATCCCTCCCACTCTGTCTAATCCCTCCCACTCTGTCTAATCCCTCCCACTCGTCATCAGAGTTCTATTCCAGAGATCCAGAAGGTACAGAACATAATCCCTGGGATTATATCCCCCTGTTCAGCTAACGTTGTGGAAGGGTCTCAAACAGCGCAACGGTCTCTACACATGTCCCAACATCCCAGACAAGGGAAATGGACCAATGTGCTTTGCAGAGATCCAGAAGGTCTCTAGAACATGTCCCAACATCCCACGTTGTGGACAAGTTGGAAATGGACCAATGTGCTTTGCAGAGGGTCTCTACACATGTCCCAACATCCCAGACAAGGGAAATGGACCAATGTGCTTTGCAGAGGGGTCTCTACACATGTCCCAACATCCCAGACAAGGGAAATGGACCAATGTGCTTTGCAGAGGGGTCTCTACACATGTCCCAACATCCCAGACAAGGGAAATGGACCAATGTGCTTTGCAGAGGGGTCTCTACACATGTCCCAACAGACAAGGGAAATGGACCAATGTGCTTTGCAGAGGGTCTCTACACATGTCCCAACATCCCAGACAAGGAAAATGGACCAATGTGCTTTGCAGAGGGTCTCTACACATGTCCCAACATCCCAGACAAGGGAAATGGACCAATGTGCTTTGAAGAGGGGTCTCTACACATGTCCCAACATCCCAGACAAGGGAAATGGACCAATGTGCTTTGAAGAGGGGTCTCTACACATGTCCCAACATCCCAGACAAGGGAAATGGACCAATGTGCTTTGCAGAGGGGTCTCTACACATGACATCCCAGACAAGGGAAATGGACCAATGTGCTTTGAAGAGGGGAAAGCGTGTTCACATATACATTTTTGTCTTTTCTTTGCTGTGGATGTTATTAAACGTCCTGCGAGGCTGTGGATAGTTATTGTTACACGGGGTGTTCTCTTGGTGTTCTGACTCAACTAACTAGGTTTAGTCAGGGACTCAGTTTCCAATTGACTGTTTTCCCAACACGTTTCCGCTGGCTTCCATAAGGCTTGTTTTTGGGGTCAGTAATAATGTTTCCCCTAAATATAGCAGCTGTAAAGGTCACTGTAGACCGAGACAACGGTCGCTTTATTTACCAAATAGGTCAATTAGGAGTTATTGTGAACGGGCATCAGTCGGCATCAGCAGCCAGGACAACATGTGGTCTCGGTTTGATGATGTCACACACCTGAGGAGGAAACAGGGCTCCTTTTCTAGAGACGTGGTTGTTTCATTCATTAGTGTAGTTGTTGCCTAATGACTAACAGACGGTTTGTTCAGGGCTGTGTTCCAAATGGCACCATGTTCACTCCCCCATTAAGGACTCTGGTCTGGAAGTAGTGCACTATGTGGGGGGGATAGTGCTCCATTCAGGACGCAGGCATGTTCACTCCCCCATTAAGGACTCTGGTCTGGAAGTAGTGCACTATGTGGGGGGGATAGTGCTCTATTCAGGACGCAGGCATGTTCACTCCCCCATTAAGGACTCTGGTCTGGAAGTAGTGCACTATGTGGGGGGGATAGTGCTCCATTCAGGACGCAGGCATGTTCACTCCCCCATTAAGGACTCTGGTCTGGAAGTAGTGCACTATGTGGGGGGGATAGTGCTCTATTCAGGACGCAGGCATGTTCACTCCCCCATTAAGGACTCTGGTCTGGAAGTAGTGCACTATGTGGGGGGATAGTGCTCCATTCAGGACGCAGGCATGTTCACTCCCCCATTAAGGACTCTGGTCTGGAAGTAGTGCACTATGTGGGGGGGATAGTGCTCCATTCAGGACGAAGGCATGTTCACTCCCCCATTAAGGACTCTGGTCTGGAAGTAGTGCACTATGTGGGGGGGATAGTGCTCCATTCAGGACGAAGGCATGTTCACTCCCCCATTAAGGACTCTGGTCTGGAAGTAGTGCACTATGTGGGGGGGATAGTGCTCTATTCAGGACGCAGGCATGTTCACTCCGGGGACGGAGTAAAGAGGAGGAAGATTATCCCCCCAGAGAATATTCTACAGTTGTTCTCCCGACAGGCAGCAAATTAGTCAAGTTCCCCCCCCCCCCAGTTTATAGGCTGCTGCTCTGTTTACAATTGTTTCAACCTGCACAGTCCAGAACTGTTTCTGAATCTCCCTCTAACTCTGCCTCTAACTCTGTCTCTAACTCTGCCTCTAACTCTGTCTCTAACTCTGCCTCTAACTCTGCCTCTAACTCTGTCTCTAACTCTGCCTCTAACTCTGTCTCTAACTCTGCCTCTAACTCTGTCTCTAACTCTGCCTCTAACTCTGTCTCTAACTCTGCCTCTAACTCTGTCTCTAACTCTGCCTCTAACTCTGTCTCTAATTCTGCCTCTAACTCTGTCTCTAACTCTGCCTCTAACTCTGCCTCTAACTCTGCCTCTAACTCTGTCTCTAATTCTGCCTCTAACTCTGTCTCTAACTCTGTCTCTAACTCTGCCTCTAACTCTGTCTCTAACTCTGCCTCTAACTCTGTCTCTAATTCTGCCTCTAACTCTGTCTCTAACTCTGTCTCTAACTCTGCCTCTAACTCTGCCTCTAACTCTGTCTCTAACTATGTCTCTAACTATGTCTCTAACTTTGCCTCTAACTATGTCTCTAACTATGTCTCTAACTCTGTCTCTAACTCTGCCTCTAACTCTGCCTCTGCCTCTGCCTCTGTCTCTAACTATGTCTCTAACTATGTCTCTAACTTTGCCTCTAACTCTGCCTCTAACTATGTCTCTAACTCTGTCTCTAACAATGTCTCTAACTTTGCCTCTAACTCTGCCTCTAACTATGTCTCTAACTCTGCCTCTAACTCTGCCTCTAACTCTGTCTCTAACTCTGTCTCTAACTCTGTCTCTAACTCTGCCTCTAACTCTGCCTCTAACTCTGCCTCTAACTCTGTCTCTAACTCTGTCTCTAACTCTGCCTCTAACTCTGCCTCTAACTCTGTCTCTAACTCTGTCTCTAACTCTGCCTCTAACTCTGTCTCTAACTCTGCCTCTAACTCTGCCTCTAACTCTGTCTCTAACTCTGTCTCTAACTCTGCACAGTCCAGAACTGTTTCTGAATCTGCCTCTAACTATGTCTCTAACTCTGCCTCTAACTATGTCTCTAACTCTGCCTCTAACTCTGCCTCTAACTCTGCCTCTAACTATGTCTCTAACTATGTCTCTAACTCTGCCTCTAACTCTGTCTCTAAATCTGCCTCTAACTCTGTCTCTAACTCTGTCTCTAACTCTGCCTCTAACTCTGCCTCTAACTCTGTCTCTAACTCTGTCTCTAACTCTGCCTCTAACTCTGTCTCTAACTCTGCCTCTAACTCTGCCTCTAACTCTGTCTCTAACTCTGCACAGTCCAGAACTGTTTCTGAATCTGCCTCTAACTATGTCTCTAACTCTGCCTCTAACTATGTCTCTAACTCTGCCTCTAACTCTGCCTCTAACTCTGCCTCTAACTATGTCTCTAACTATGTCTCTAACTCTGCCTCTAACTCTGTCTCTAAATCTGCCTCTAACTCTGTCTCTAACTCTGTCTCTAACTCTGCACAGTCCAGAACTGTTTCTGAATCTGCCTCTAACTATGTCTCTAACTCTGCCTCTAACTATGTCTCTAACTCTGTCTCTAACTCTGTCTCTAACTCTGTCTCTAACTCTGCCTCTAACTCTGCCTCTAACTCTGCCTCTGCCTCTAACTCTGCCTCTAACTCTGTCTCTAACTCTGCCTCTAACTCTGCCTCTAACTCTGTCTCTAACTCTGTCTCTAACTTTGTCTCTAACTATGTCTCTAACTTTGTCTCTAACTATGTCTCTAACTCTGTCTCTAACTCTGCCTCTGCCTCTAACTCTGCCTCTAACTCTGCCTCTAACTCTGTCTCTAACTCTGTCTCTAACTTTGTCTCTAACTATGTCTCTAACTTTGTCTCTAACTATGTCTCTAACTCTGTCTCTAACTCTGCCTCTGCCTCTAACTCTGCCTCTAACTCTGTCTCTAACTCTGTCTCTAACTCTGCCTCTAACTCTGCCTCTAACTCTGCCTCTAACTCTGCCTCTAACTCTGCCTCTAACTCTGTCTCTAACTCTGCACAGTCCAGAACTGTTTCTGAATCTGCCTCTAACTATGTCTCTAACTCTGCCTCGAACTATGTCTCTAACTCTGCCTCTAACTCTGCCTCTAACTCTGCCTCTAACTATGTCTCTAACTATGTCTCTAACTCTGCCTCTAACTCTGTCTCTAAATCTGCCTCTAACTCTGTCTCTAACTCTGTCTCTAACTCTGCACAGTCCAGAACTGTTTCTGAATCTGCCTCTAACTATGTCTCTAACTCTGCCTCTAACTATGTCTCTAACTATGTCTCTAACTCTGCCTCTAACTCTGCCTCTGCCTCTAACTCTGTCTCTAACTCTGTCTCTAACTCTGCCTCTAACTCTGCCTCTAACTCTGCCTCTAACTCTGCCTCTGCCTCTGCCTCTAACTCTGCCTCTAACTCTGCCTCTAACTCTGCCTCTAACTCTGCCTCTAACTCTGCCTCTAACTCTGCCTCTAACTCTGCCTCTAACTCTGCACAGTACCACAGCCCTATAAAATCCCCTGGTCTGATTGGTTGTCCAGAGTCCTGCCTCTTACCTCTGCACAGTACCACAGCCCTATAAAATCCCCTGTTCTGATTGGTTGTCCAGAGTCCTGCCTCTTAACTCTGCACAGTACCACAGCCCTATAAAATCCCCTGTTCTGATTGGTTGTCCAGAGTCTACCCGTCTCTGTTGCAGACCACCTTCACACTATAGCCGATAACGTAATACCTTCAAGACTGTAGGGAAAAAACCCTCATGTGCTTCCACTCTGCAGACTTACTCTCAATCTCCTTCCTCTATTCTCTCCTCTACCTGCTTATAAACAGGTGATAAAAGGCTTTTCCTGCAACGGTGGGAGGCAGTGGACATCGTTTTGTCAGAGGGCAACATACACAAAACAAATGTCCGCTTTTTGTCGTACAACTTCCTCTCCCTCTCTTCTCTGCTACCTCTCTCTTTGAAAACGATCCTCCTCACTAAAACACGTTCTGTTATTCCTCCTTTCTTCCTTCAGTCAGACCCATAATCTGACTGCCACCCCAATCCCTAGCCCTGTCCACAGCCCTGTCCCCAGCTCCAGCCCTGTCCCCAGCCCCAGCCCTGTCCCCAGCTCCAGTCCTGTCCCCAGCTCCAGTCCTGTCCCCAGCTCCAGTCCAGTCCCCAGCCCTGTTCCCAGCTCCAGCCTTGTCCCCAGCTCCAGCCTTGTCCCCAGCCCCAGCCCTGTCCCCATCCCCAGCCCTGTCCCCAGCCCTGTCCCCATCCCCAGTCCTGTCCCCAGCCCTGTCCCCAGCTCCAGCCCTGTCCCCAGCTCCAGTCCTGTCCCCAGCTCCAGTCCTGTCCCCATCCCCAGCCCTGTCCCCATCCCCAGTCCTGTCCCCATCCCCAGTCCTGTCCCCATCCCCAGTCCTGTCCCCAGCCCTGTCCCCAGCTCCAGTCCTGTCCCCAGCCCTGTTCCCAGCTCCAGCCTTGTCCCCAGCCCCAGCCCTGTCCCCATCCCCAGCCCTATCCCCATCCCCAGCCCTATCCCCAGCCCCAGTCCTGTCCCCAGCCCTGTCCCCAGCTCCAGCCTTGTCCCCAGCCCTGTCCCCAGCCCTCCAGCCCTGTCCCCAGCCCTGTCCCCAGCCCTGTCCCCCCAGCCCTGTCCCCAGCCCTGTCCCCAGCCCCAGCCCTGTCCCCAGCTCCAGCCCTGTCCCCAGCCCTGTCCCCAGCTCCAGTCCTGTCCCCAGCCCTGTCCCCAGCCCCAGTCCTGTCCCCAGCCCTGTCCCCAGCTCCAGTCCTGTCCCCAGCCCTGTCCCCATCTCCAGCCCTGTTGTCAGCCCTGTACCCAGCTCCAGCCCTGTTCCCAGCCCTAACCCAGCCCTAACCCCAGCCCTAACCCAGCCCTAACCCCAGCTCTAACCCAGCTATAGGTCCTCTATACCCACAAGTCATACAGTCACATGGCTGAAATGGAACAGATTTACAGACCACAAGCACTGGGACTCCTAATGTGTCACAGAGAGCTTGGAAGAAGGGAGGGGGTGGAGAAGAGTTTAGAAATGATGAAGAGGCAATGACAGGACTTGCCTCATACTCCTCTCTGGGGTGGCCTATCTCTCTCCCTCCACCCAGTCCCTTCCTTCACCTCTGGCCCCTCCCTCCATCCTGCCTTGGCAGAGGTATATTATATAGAGAAAGTAGGAAACAATGAAGAATGCATCATTCACCCTCCTCTATCTCTCTGTCTCTGTCTCTCTCTCTCTGTCTGTCTCTCTCTTTGTGTCTGAGCAGGTCTCCCTCTCTCTGTCTCTGTCTCTCTCTTTGTGTCTGAGCAGGTCTCCCTCTCTCTGTCTCTGTCTCTCTCTCTCTGTCTGTCTCTCTCTTTGTGTCTGAGCAGGTCTCCCTCTCTCTGTCTCTCTCTCTGTCTCTCTCTCTCTGTCTGTCTCTCTCTTTGTGTCTGAGCAGGTCTCCCTCTCTCTCTCTCTCTCTTTCTCTCTGTCTCTCAATTCAATTGAATTCAATTCAGGGCTTTATTGGCATGGGAAACATTGTAAACATTGCCAAAGCAAGTTAAATAGGTAATAAACAAAAGTGAAATAAACAATAAAAATGAAGAGTAAACATTACACTTCCAAAAGTTCCATTTGAAATGTCATATTATGTCTATATACAGTTTTGTAACGATGTGCAAATGAGAAAATAAATCAACAGAAATATGGCTTGTGTTTACAATGGTGTTTGTTCTTCACTGGTTGCACTTTTCTTGCGGCAACAGGTCATAAATATTGATGCTGTAATGGCACACTGTGGAATTTCACCCAGTAGATATGGGAGTTTATCAAAATTGGATTTGTTTTCTAATTCTTTGTGGGTCTCTGTAATCTGAGGGAAATATGTGTCTCTAATATGGTCATACGTTGGGCAGGAGGTTAGGAAGTGCAGCTCAGTTTCCACCTCATTTTGTGGGCAGTGAGCACATAGCCTGTCTTCTCTTGAGAGTCAGGTCTGCCTACGGTGGCCTTTCTCAATAGCAAGGCTATGCTCACTGAGTCTGTACATAGTCAAAGCTTTCCTTAATTTTGGGTCAGTCACAGTGGACAGGTATTCTGTCACTGTGTACTCTGTTTAGGGCCAAATAGCATTCTAGTTTGCTCTGTTTTTTTGTAAATGCTTTCCAATGTGTCAAGTAATTCTCTCTTTTTTTCTCATCGATTTTGTTGGGTCTAATTGTGCTGTTGTCCTGGGGCTCTGTGTGGTCTGTTTGTGTTTGTGAACAGAGCCCCAGGACCAGCTTGCTTAGGGGACTCTTCTCCAGGTTCATCTTTTTGTAGGTGATGGAAGGTTTGGGAATCGCTTCCTTTTAGGAATTTCACAGCCCTTTTCTGGATTTTGATAATTAGCGGGTATCGACCTAATTCTGCTCTGCATTATTTGATGTTTCACGTTGTACACGGAGGATATTTTTGCAGAATTCTGCATGTAGAGTCTCAATTTGGTTTTTGTCACATTTTGTGGATTCTTGGTTGGTGAGCGGACCCCAGACCTCACAACCATAAAGGGCAATGGGGGCTCTGTGACTGATTCAAGTATTTTTAGCCTGATCCTAATTGGGATGTCAAATTTTATGTTCCTTTTGGCGGCGCAGAAGACCCTTCTTGCCTTGTTTCTCAGCTCGTTCACAGATTTACCTGTGGTGCTGATGTTTAGGCCGAGGTATGTATTGTTTTTTGTGCGCTCAAGGGAAACGGTGTCGAGATGGAATTTGTATTTGTGGTCCTGGCGACTGGACCTTTTTTGGAACACCATTATTTAGGCCCTCCTTGGTTGGTGACAGAAGCACCAGATCATCACCAAACAGTAGACATTTGACTTCAGATTCTAGTAGGGTGAGGCCGGGTACTGCAGACTGTTCTAGTGCCCGCGCCAATTCGTTGATATATATGTTGAAGAGGGTGGGGCTTAAGCTGCATCCCTGTCGCACCCCATGGTCCTGAAGCAATGTGTGTTTTTTTGCCAATTTTAAACGCACACTTGTTGTTTGTGTACATGGATTTTATAATGTCGTATGTTATTCCTTCAACACCACTTTCCATCAATTTGTATAGCAGACCCTCATTTCAAATTGTTTCAAAGGCTTTTTTGAAATCAACAAATCATGAGAAGACTTTGCCTTTGTTTTGGTTTGTATGTTTGTTAATTAGGGTGTGCAGGGTGAACACGTGGTCTGTCGTATGATAATTTGGTAAAAATCTTCCCTCTCTCTCTGTCTCTTTATCACTCTCTCTCTCGCTCACGCGCTCACGCGCACGCACGCACAGCCAGCCAGCCAGCCAGCCAGCCAGCCAGTCAACCAGTCAGCCAGTCAGCCAGTCAGCCAGCCAGCCAGCCAGTCAGCCAGCCAGTCAGTCAGCCAGCGCTAGGCAACCACAAATAGTAATGCTTTGATGCTTGATAGCATCTCAGAATAACTATAGTTCCTGCTGCTACCTGGTCTGACCCCACCTCAGAATAACTATAGTTCCTGCTGCTACCTGGTCTGACCCCATCTCAGAATAACTATAGTTCCTGCTGCTACCTTGTCTGACCCCACCTCAGAATAACTATAGTTCCTGCTGCTACCTGGTCTGACCCCATCTCAGAATAACTATAGTTCCTGCTGCTACCTGGTCTGACCCCATCTCAGAATAACTATAGTTCCTGCTGCTACCTGGTCTGACCCCATCTCAGAATAACTATAGTTCCTGCTGCTACCTGGTCTGACCCCATCTCAGAATAACTATAGTTCCTGCTGCTACCTGGTCTGACCCCATCTCAGAATAACTATAGTTCCTGCTGCTACCTGGTCTGACCCCATCTCAGAATAACTATAGTTCCTGCTGCTACCTGGTCTGACCCCATCTCAGAATAACTATAGTTCCTGCTGCTACCTGGTCTGACCCCATCTCAGAATAACTATAGTTCCTGCTGCTACCTGGTCTGACCCCATCTCAGAATAACTATAGTTCCTGCTGCTACCTGGTCTGACCCCATCTCAGAATAACTATAGTTCCTGCTGCTACCTGGTCTGACCCCATCACAGAATAACTATAGTTCCTGCTGCTACCTGGTCTGACCCCATCTCAGAATAACTATATAGTTCCTGCTGGATGGGGCCACAGTGTCTCCTGACCCCTCCTGTCTCAACCTCCAGTAATTTATGCTGCAGTAGTTTATGTGTCGGGGGGCTAGTTTCAGTTTGTTATATCTGGAGTACTTCTCCTGTCCTATCTGGTGTCCTGTGTGAATTTAAGTATGCTCTCTCTAATTCTCTCTTTCTCTCTTTCTTTTTCTCTCTCTCTCTCGGAGGACCTGAGTCCTAGGACCATGCCTCAGGACTACCTGACATGATGACTCCTTGCTGTCCCCAGTCCACCTGGCCGTGCTGCTGCTCCAGTTTCAACTGTTCTGCCTGTGATGATTATTATTTGACCATGCTGGTCATTTATGAACATTTGAACATCTTAGCCATGTTCTGTTATAATCTCCACCCGGCACAGCCAGAAGAGGACTGGCCACCCCACATAGCCTGGTTCCTCACTAGGTTTCTTCCTAGGTTTTGGCCTTTCTAGGGAGTTTTTCCTAGCCACCGTGCTTCTACACCTGCATTGCTTGCTGTTTGGGGTTTTAGGCTGGGTTTCTGTACAGCACTTTGAGATATCAGCTGATGTACGAAGGGCTATATAAATACATTTGATTTTGATTTGCTGCTACCTGGTTTGACCTTCAACCTTTAACCCTTAGATCTCAGATCCCATAAAGACTGATTGTGTGGCACCGTAGTCGCCTCAGTCTTTCAAATCAATTCCTCTGCTAAGAAAAGTCTGTGTGACATGTGCCGTCGTCACCATATGGTGTTGTCTTCTATCCAGGTGTGACTGGTGGATCCCCCAGTATGGAGTCCCTGGTTTCTATTAGAGCTCGTTGATCTGCCAGGGAACTGGACCCTGTTGTCAGGGGTTTTGCTGGATCAATTCTACACATTTTGCCATGAGGCAGAGATAAAATGTTGCAGTTTTAAAGGTTATTTTATGCATTTCTACACATTTTGCCATGTGGCAGAGATAAAATGTTGCGGTTTTAAAGGTAATTTCCTGAAATTCTACACATTTTGCCATGAGGCAGAGATAAAATGTTGCAGTTAAAAAGCTAATTTCCTTGCCATGGGTGGGGTGTGTGTGACTCAAACATTATAATTAAATCATTGAAGTTGAAACTGAAAACTTTTTTTACATCGTAAATTTTTGGACATGGCCGGCCCTAAAAAACCATTAAGGCGTGCCAGCCCAAGGACTTTAATATTCAGTAAAAACCCTGACTTGCTGTCATCTGCCTGCCATACATTTATCATGTTGTAAGGACTTTTATAAGCTTTGGTATTACCCCAATATTTCATTTCTCACCATTTTCAGGTAACTCAGTTCAAGTTGGTTGGGATATTTTGTCTTTATAAGTCAAATATCATTGAGCCCCAAGTCCGGTCTGTTCAATCGTATTGTCCCCTTCCCTTTATGCTAATACCACGGCATGATATCCTTTACCCAGGCGGTGGGACGCAGGAAGTCCCCTCTTTCTGTCTCCGGACTACATTTCAGATCTACCTGTAGTCTCCTGAATCGTTGGCCTACACCGCCACACACACACACACACACACACACACACACACACACACACACACACACACACACACACACACACACACACACACACACACACACACACACACACACACACACACACACACACACACACACACACACACACACACACACACACACACACACACACACACACACACACACACACACACACACACACACACACACACACAGAGAGAGAGACTATTCCTCATCCAGACTGGTGTCCACCCGCCAGCCGTGGGGTAGACTGGCATGTCTCAGACATACTAGTGTTAGACTGGCATGTCTCAGACTGGCATGTCTCAGACATACTAGTGTTAGACTGGCATGTCTCAGACTGGCATGTCTCAGCCATATTACTGTTAGACTGGCATGTCTCAGACTGGCATGTCTCAGACTGGCATGGCTCAGACTGGCATGTCTCAGCCATATTAGTGTTAGACTGGCATGTCTCAGCCATATTAGTGTTAGACTGGCATGTCTCAGCCATATTAGTGTTAGACTGGCATGTCTCAGCCATATTACTGTTAGACTGGCATGTCTCAGACTGGCATGTCTCAGACTGGCATGGCTCAGACTGGCATGTCTCAGACTGGCATGTCTCAGCCATATTAGTGGCAGACTGGCATGTCTCAGACTGGCATGTCTCAGACTGGCATGTCTCAGCCATATTAGTGTTAGACTGGCATGTCTCAGCCATATTACTGTTAGACTGGCATGTCTCAGACTGGCATGTCTCAGACTGGCATGGCTCAGACTGACATGTCTCAGACTGGCATGTCTCAGCCATATTACTGTTAGACTGGCATGTCTCAGCCTGGCATGTCTCAGCCATATCAGTGTTTATTGTGGGGTTTTTGCTGCCCAGGAAGAATCTCATAACAGCTTTTACATCTCCTCTTCACTTCCCCAGACACGGTGGGGCTCTAGTCCCATAACATCCTTCCCTCTCCACTTCCCCAGACACGGTGGAGCTCTAGTCCCATAACGCCCCAGACACGGTGGGGCTCTAGTCCCATAACGTCCCAGACACGGTGGAGCTCTAGTCCCATAACGTCCCAGACACGGTGGGGCTCTAGTCCCATAACGTCCCAGACACAGTGGAGCTCTAGTCCCATAACGTCCCAGACACAGTGGGGCTCTAGTCCCATAACGTCCCAGACACAGTGGAGCTCTAGTCCCATAACGTCCCAGACACGGTGGGGCTCTAGTCCCATAACGTCTTTCCCTCTCCACTTCCCCAGACACGGTGGGGCTCTAGTCCCATAATGTCCTTCCCTCTCCACTTCCCCAGACACGGTGGGGCTCTAGTCCCATAACGCCCCAGACACGGTAGAGCTCTAGTCCCATAATGTCCTTCCCTCTCCACTTCCCCAGACACGGTGGAGCTCTAGTCCCATAATGCCCTTCCCTCTCCACTTCCCCAGACACGGTGGAGCTCTAGTCCCATAATGTCCTTCCCTCTCCACTTCCCCAGACACGGTAGAGCTCTAGTCCCATAATGTCCTTCCCTCTCCACTTCCCCAGACACGGTGGAGCTCTAGTCCCATAATGCCCTTCCCTCTCCACTTCCCCAGACACGGTGGAGCTCTAGTCCCATAATGTCCTTCCCTCTCCACTTCCCCAGACACGGTGGGGCTCTAGTCCCATAACGTCCCAGACACGGTGGAGCTCTACTTTCTGTTGCTAGTGTACACTTTATTCCTATAACACCCTCTCCTGTATCTAGGCTACAGTATGTTATTGGTTTTATTCCCATAACACCCTCTCCTGTATCTAGGCTACAGTATGTTATTGGTTTTATTCCCATAACACCCTCTCCTGTATCTAGGCTACAGTATGTTATTAGTTTTAGTCCCATAACACCCTCTCCTTTATCTAGGCTACAGTATGTTATTGGTTTTAGTCCCATAACACCCTCTCCTGTATCTAGGCTACAGTATGTTATTGGTTTTAGTCCCATAACACCCTCTCCTGTATCTAGACTACAGTATGTTATTGGTTTTAGTCCCAAGCATCAACATCATTGTCTATTCACAGGTCAACCATTCAACCATGTCGCTAGGGGTTCCGTTATCAAGTCCCTCACAGGCAGGTGAAAGCAGTAAGGAGCCTTGGCTTGTGTGATTCTGAACGGCTCGTAGATGAAAGAGGTGTTGGTGCTGTTGTCATAACGACAAGTCCATGTAGACCAATCAGACAGCAGTGTCAATACACCACTACAATGTGTACACAGGTTCAATACAAAAGTTGGAGAGCGTGTAAGCAGTAAAATACCGGACACAATAAGCTTAAAGATTATTAAAAAATAAACTTACCAATAGTAACAGCTGTCAGTTTACTTCTAGTCTTTATATGATCACCAATCCACCAGGGAGACATCCTCAGAAACAAACACTTCCTCTGGTTCCCTGTCAGTTCACTTCTAGTCTTTATATGATCACCAATCCACCAGGGAGACGTCCTCAGAAACAAACACTTCCTCTGGTTCCCTGTCAGTTCACTTCTAGTCTTTATATGATCACCAATCCACCAGGGAGACGTCCTCAGAAACAAACACTTCCTCTGGTTCCCTGTCAGTTCACTTCTAGTCTTTATATGATCACCAATCCACCAGGGAGACGTCCTCAGAAACAAACACTTCCTCTGGTTCCCTGTCAGTTCACTTCTAGTCTTTATATGATCACCAATCCACCAGGAGACGTCCTCAGAAACAAACACTTCCTCTGGTTCCCCGTCAGTTCACTTCTAGTCTTTATATGATCACCAATCCACCAGGGAGACGTCCTCAGAAACAAACACTTCCTCTGGTTTCCCCGTCAGTTCACTTCTAGTCTTTATATGATCACCAATCCACCAGGGAGACGTCCTCAGAAACAAACACTTCCTCTGGTTCCCTGTCAGTTCACTTCTAGTCTTTATATGATCACCAATCCACCAGGGAGACGTCCTCAGAAACAAACACTTCCTCTGGTTCCCTGTCAGTTCACTTCTAGTCTTTATATGATCACCAATCCACCAGGGAGACGTCCTCAGATACAAACACTTCCTCTGGTTCCCTGTCAGTTCACTTCTAGTCTTTATATGATCACCAATCCACCAGGGAGACGTCCTCAGAAACAAACACTTCCTCTGGTTCCCTGTCAGTTCACTTCTAGTCTTTATATGATCACCAATCCACCAGGGAGACGTCCTCAGAAACAAACACTTCCTCTGGTTCCCTGTCAGTTTACTTCTAGTCTTTATATGATCACCACTTCCTCTGGGAGACGTCCTCAGAAAAAAAACACTTCCTCTGGTTCCCTGTCAGTTCACTTCTAGTCTTTATATGATCACCAATCCACCAGGGAGACGTCCTCAGAAACAAACACTTCCTCTGGTTCCCTGTCAGTTCACTTCTAGTCTTTATATGATCACCAATCCACCAGGGAGACGTCCTCAGAAACAAACACTTCCTCTGGTTCCCTGTCAGTTCACTTCTAGTCTTTATATGATCACCAATCCACCAGGGAGACGTCCTCAGAAACAAACACTTCCTCTGGTTCCCTGTCAGTTCACTTCTAGTCTTTATATGATCACCAATCCACCAGGGAGACGTCCTCAGAAACAAACACTTCCTCTGGTTCCCTGTCAGTTCACTTCTAGTCTTTATATGATCACCAATCCACCAGGGAGACGTCCTCAGAAACAAACACTTCCTCTGGTTCCCTGTCAGTTCACTTCTAGTCTTTATATGATCACCAATCCACCAGGGAGACGTCCTCAGAAACAAACACTTCCTCTGGTTCCCTGTCAGTTCACTTCTAGTCTTTATATGATCACCAATCCACCAGGGAGACGTCCTCAGAAACAAACACTTCCTCTGGTTCCCTGTCAGTTCACTTCTAGTCTTTATATGATCACCAATCCACCAGGGAGACGTCCTCAGAAACAAACACTTCCTCTGGTTCCCTGTCAGTTCACTTCTAGTCTTTATATGATCACCAATCCACCAGGGAGACGTCCTCAGAAACAAACACTTCCTCTGGTTCCCTGTCAGTTCACTTCTAGTCTTTATATGATCACCAATCCACCAGGGAGACGTCCTCAGAAACAAACACTTCCTCTGGTTCCCTGTCAGTTCACTTCTAGTCTTTATATGATCACCAATCCACCAGGGAGACGTCCTCAGAAACAAACACTTCCTCTGGTTCCCTGTCAGTTCACTTCTAGTCTTTATATGATCACCAATCCACCAGGGAGACGTCCTCAGAAACAAACACTTCCTCTGGTTCCCTGTCAGTTCACTTCTAGTCTTTATATGATCACCAATCCACCAGGGAGACGTCCTCAGAAACAAACACTTCCTCTGGTTCCCTGTCAGTTCACTTCTAGTCTTTATATGATCACCAATCCACCAGGGAGACGTCCTCAGAAACAAACACTTCCTCTGGTTCCCTGTCAGTTCACTTCTAGTCTTTATATGATCACCAATCCACCAGGGAGACGTCCTCAGAAACAAACACTTCCTCTGGTTCCCTGTCAGTTCACTTCTAGTCTTTATATGATCACCAATCCACCAGGGAGACGTCCTCAGAAACAAACACTTCCTCTGGTTCCCTGTCAGTTCACTTCTAGTCTTTATATGATCACCAATCCACCAGGGAGACGTCCTCAGAAACAAACACTTCCTCTGGTTCCCTGTCAGTTCACTTCTAGTCTTTATATGATCACCAATCCACCAGGGAGACGTCCTCAGAAACAAACACTTCCTCTGGTTCCCTGTCAGTTCACTTCTAGTCTTTATATGATCACCAATCCACCAGGGAGACGTCCTCAGAAACAAACACTTCCTCTGGTTCCCTGTCAGTTCACTTCTAGTCTTTATATGATCACCAATCCACCAGGGAGACGTCCTCAGAAACAAACACTTCCTCTGGTTCCCTGTCAGTTCACTTCTAGTCTTTATATGATCACCAATCCACCAGGGAGACGTCCTCAGAAACAAACACTTTCCTCTGGTTCCCTGATCACCAATCAGTTCACTTCTAGTCTTTATATGATCACCAATCCACCAGGGAGACGTCCTCAGAAACAAACACTTCCTCTGGTTCCCTGTCAGTTCACTTCTAGTCTTTATATGATCACCAATCCACCAGGGAGACGTCCTCAGAAACAAACACTTCCTCTGGTTCCCTGTCAGTTCACTTCTAGTCTTTATATGATCACCAATCCACCAGGGAGACGTCCTCAGAAACAAACACTTCCTCTGGTTCCCTGTCAGTTCACTTCTAGTCTTTATATGATCACCAATCCACCAGGGAGACGTCCTCAGAAACAAACACTTCCTCTGGTTCCCTGTCAGTTCACTTCTAGTCTTTATATGATCACCAATCCACCAGGGAGACGTCCTCAGAAACAAACACTTCCTCTGGTTCCCTGTCAGTTCACTTCTAGTCTTTATATGATCACCAATCCACCAGGGAGACGTCCTCAGAAACAAACACTTCCTCTGGTTCCCTGTCAGTTCACTTCTAGTCTTTATATGATCACCAATCCACCAGGGAGACGTCCTCAGAAACAAACACTTCCTCTGGTTCCCTGTCAGTTCACTTCTAGTCTTTATATGATCACCAATCCACCAGGGAGACGTCCTCAGAAACAAACACTTCCTCTGGTTCCCTGTCAGTTCACTTCTAGTCTTTATATGATCACCAATCCACCAGGGAGACGTCCTCAGAAACAAACACTTCCTCTGGTTCCCTGTCAGTTCACTTCTAGTCTTTATATGATCACCAATCCACCAGGGAGACGTCCTCAGAAACAAACACTTCCTCTGGTTCCCTGTCAGTTCACTTCTAGTCTTTATATGATCACCAATCCACCAGGGAGACGTCCTCAGAAACAAACACTTCCTCTGGTTCCCTGTCAGTTCACTTCTAGTCTTTATATGATCACCAATCCACCAGGGAGACGTCCTCAGAAACAAACACTTCCTCTGGTTCCCTGTCAGTTCACTTCTAGTCTTTATATGATCACCAATCCACCAGGGAGACGTCCTCAGAAACAAACACTTCCTCTGGTTCCCTGTCAGTTCACTTCTAGTCTTTATATGATCACCAATCCACCAGGGAGACGTCCTCAGAAACAAACACTTCCTCTGGTTCCCTGTCAGTTCACTTCTAGTCTTTATATGATCACCAATCCACCAGGGAGACGTCCTCAGAAACAAACACTTCCTCTGGTTCCCTGTCAGTTCACTTCTAGTCTTTATATGATCACCAATCCACCAGGGAGACGTCCTCAGAAACAAACACTTCCTCTGGTTCCCTGTCAGTTCACTTCTAGTCTTTATATGATCACCAATCCACCAGGGAGACGTCCTCAGAAACAAACACTTCCTCTGGTTCCCTGTCAGTTCACTTCTAGTCTTTATATGATCACCAATCCACCAGGGAGACGTCCTCAGAAACAAACACTTCCTCTGGTTCCCTGTCAGTTCACTTCTAGTCTTTATATGATCACCAATCCACCAGGGAGACGTCCTCAGAAACAAACACTTCCTCTGGTTCCCTGTCAGTTCACTTCTAGTCTTTATATGATCACCAATCCACCAGGGAGACGTCCTCAGAAACAAACACTTCCTCTGGTTCCCTGTCAGTTCACTTCTAGTCTTTATATGATCACCAATCCACCAGGGAGACGTCCTCAGAAACAAACACTTCCTCTGGTTCCCTGTCAGTTCACTTCTAGTCTTTATATGATCACCAATCCACCAGGGAGACGTCCTCAGAAACAAACACTTCCTCTGGTTCCCTGTCAGTTCACTTCTAGTCTTTATATGATCACCAATCCACCAGGGAGACGTCCTCAGAAACAAACACTTCCTCTGGTTCCCTGTCAGTTCACTTCTAGTCTTTATATGATCACCAATCCACCAGGGAGACGTCCTCAGAAACAAACACTTCCTCTGGTTCCCTGTCAGTTCACTTCTAGTCTTTATATGATCACCAATCCACCAGGGAGACGTCCTCAGAAACAAACACTTCCTCTGGTTCCCTGTCAGTTCACTTCTAGTCTTTATATGATCACCAATCCACCAGGGAGACGTCCTCAGAAACAAACACTTCCTCTGGTTCCCTGTCAGTTCACTTCTAGTCTTTATATGATCACCAATCCACCAGGGAGACGTCCTCAGAAACAAACACTTCCTCTGGTTCCCTGTCAGTTCACTTCTAGTCTTTATATGATCACCAATCCACCAGGGAGACGTCCTCAGAAACAAACACTTCCTCTGGTTCCCTGTCAGTTCACTTCTAGTCTTTATATGATCACCAATCCACCAGGGAGACGTCCTCAGAAACAAACACTTCCTCTGGTTCCCTGTCAGTTCACTTCTAGTCTTTATATGATCACCAATCCACCAGGGAGACGTCCTCAGAAACAAACACTTCCTCTGGTTCCCTGTCAGTTCACTTCTAGTCTTTATATGATCACCAATCCACCAGGGAGACGTCCTCAGAAACAAACACTTCCTCTGGTTCCCTGTCAGTTCACTTCTAGTCTTTATATGATCACCAATCCACCAGGGAGACGTCCTCAGAAACAAACACTTCCTCTGGTTCCCTGTCAGTTCACTTCTAGTCTTTATATGATCACCAATCCACCAGGGAGACGTCCTCAGAAACAAACACTTCCTCTGGTTCCCCGTCAGTCTCAGTGATGTTTTTGTACCATAATATTTCCTCTAGAAAGAGGAGAGTGACGGTGTTTCTCGTTGGACCTCCTTAGCTGTAGTTGTTCAGTATGACGGTGTTTCTACATATATATATATATGAGACTAAAAGCCCTGCTGTGACATCACAGCGTGTCATCGCCATGGTAATAGACATGCTGCATATGTAATTAGCAGGATGAACTTTACTTACTCATGTATCTCTCCCTCTCCTATCCCTTCATCTCTCTCCCCTCTCTCTCTCCTGTCTCTTCATCTCTCTCTTCATCTCTCTCTCTCTCCCCCTCTCTCTCTCTCTCTCCCCCCCCCTCTCTCTCTTGTCTCTTCATCTCTCTCCTCTCTCTCTCTCTCTGTCTCTCTCTCCCCTCTTTCTCTCTCTCTCTCTCTCTCCCTCCCTCTCTCCTGTCTCTTCATCTCTCCCCCTCTCTCTCTTGTCTCTTCATCTCTCTCCTCTCTCTCTCTCTCTGTCTCTCTCTCTCTCTCTCCCCTCTCTCTCTCTCTCTCCCCCTCTCTCTCTCTTGTCTCTTCATCTCTCTCCTCTCTCTCTCTCTCTCTCTCTCTCTCTCTCTCTCTCGCTCCCTCTCCTGTCTCTTCATCTCTCTCTCTCCCTCTCTCCATCTATCTATCTCTCTCTTTCTCTCTCTCGCTTACACACACACACACACACACACACACACACACACACACACACACACACACACACACACACACACACACACACACACACACACACACACACACACACACACACACACACACACACACACACACACACACACACACACACACACAACACACGCACACTTTCTCTCTTTTCAGGCTATGATTTATTGCCACGATTAATGACATATGCCAATGGTTCATATGACATCTTGTTGTGTTTTCTCCCTCACCCAGCTGATGGCATATTATTCACTAGTCCTGGTTGTTGGGGTTGTGGGGGTGTCCTGTGATATTTCTGCTTTACCCCAGTTTAGGAAAGACTTATTCTCAATGTCCCTCCCCCTCAATCCACCACCAGGGAGTAATAGTAACCCCCCCCCCCCTCAATCCACCACTAGGGAGTAATAGTAACCCCCCCCCTCAATCCACCACTAGGGAGTAATAGTAACCCCCCCCCCTCAATCCACCACTAGGGAGTAATAGTAACCCCCCCCTCAATCCACCACTAGGGAGTAATAGTAACCCCCCTCAATCCACCACTAGGGAGTAATAGTAACCCCCCCTCAATCCACCACTAGGGAGTAATAGTAACCCCCTCAATCCACCACTAGGGAGTAATAGTAACCCCCCCCTCAATCCACCACTAGGGAGTAATAGTAACCCCCCTCAATACACCACTAGGGAGTAATAGTAACCCCCCCTCAATCCACCACTAGGGAGTAATAGTAACCCCCCCCTCTCATTCCACCACTAGGGAGTAATAGTAAACCCCCCTCCAACCTGGACATTAAATAGACATTAAACCCTCCCCTAGAATTGTCTGTTATTACTGAGGTCAAACAACCAGCTCAACTTTCCTTAGGCAGATTAATGCCATCATTAACTAGCCCGTTATGAAAATGTCTCTTACTGTTTTGACTCTATTTGAATTCTCCTGTATTACATCACAATGACCCCCTACCAAAGACCCCCCTTCTTAACCAACCAGGAGCCAAAGAACCTCCTTTCTGACCAACCACGGGTGAGAAAAAACATTCCAAAGCACAGCGTAGCGGTTCACACCCACCTCTGTTTGCATAGATCACACGGTCTCCAGTAGAAGCGTGGTCCAGTTTCCATTCCTCTGTGTCGTCTGGTCTCGGGGGTTTGCTGGTTCTATGTTTAGTTGCTGAGGCCCGTGGTTCTGTGGTTGTGGTACGTTGTTCACGCTGGGTCACAGACGGGTGTTTCCCCCCCCCACAAGAACATCAGCATCACAGCCAGGGACGGGAGGGAGGGAAAACGCTCCAGACCTGGCAACCCTACCTGCCTATCTGGAGAGTGAAATCCCCTGACTGTCCTGGTGACTGCACCACCGCCAGCCTTCACCCAGGCTGATGTTAGACTCTTCTCTCACCACACTAATCCCATTCCACTGCCTTTTCCAGCTCTGCTTTTGAACTTACAACACCATCATGCTTTACTCAGGGAGCTGTTTTGTCTTGTAGTAATATGGTCCTTGCCTGTATTTCCAATATAGATTTCCCCCAAAAAATATATTTCATAACATAACTTTTGTTGGTCAGTAGGTGTCCAACTTAACAACAGTCACTCATATATAGATGTCTATAGAGCCATTAGCTTGATGGTGAACACAGTCACTCATATATAGATGTCTATAGAGCCATTAGCTTGATGGTGAACACAGTCACTCATATATAGATGTCTATAGAGCCATTAGCTTGATGGTGAACACAGTCACTCATATATAGATGTCTATAGAGCCATTAGCTTAATGGTGAACACAGTCACTCATATATAGATGTCTATAGAGCCATTAGCTTAATGGTGAACACAGTCACTCATATATAGATGTCTATAGAGCCATTAGCTTAATGGTGAACACAGTCACTCATATATAGATGTCTATAGAGCCATTAGCTTGATGGTGAACACAGTCACTCATATATAGATGTCTATAGAGCCATTAGCTTGATGGTGAACACAGTCACTCATATATAGATGTCTATAGAGCCATTGGCTTGATGGTGAACACAGTCACTCATATATAGATGTCTATAGAGCCATTGGCTTAATGGTGAACACAGTCACTCATATATAGATGTCTATAGAGCCATTAGCTTAATGGTGAACACAGTCACTCATATATAGATGTCTATAGAGCCATTAGCTTGATGGTGAACACAGTCACTCATATATAGATGTCTATAGAGCCATTAGCTTGATGGTGAACACAGTCACTCATATATAGATGTCTATAGAGCCATTAGCTTGATGGTGAACACAGTCAGGGAGTACCGGTACACAGTCAATGTGGAGGCTATATACAGGGGGTTACTGTACAGAGTCAATGTGGAGGCTATATACAGGGGGTTACTGTACAGAGTCAATGTGGAGGCTATATACAGGGGGTTACTGTACAGAGTCAATGTGGAGGCTATATACAGGGGGTTACTGTACAGAGTCAATGTGGAGGCTATATACAGGGTATTACGGTACAGAGTCAATGTGGAGACTATATACAGGGTGTACCGGTACAGAGTCAATGGGGAGGTTATATACAGGGGGTACCGGTACAGAGTTAATGTGGATGCTATATACAAGGGGTACCAGTACAGAGTCAATGTGGAGGCTATATACAGGGGTACTGGTACAGAGTCAATGTGGAGGCTATATACAGGGGGTACCGGTACAGAGTCAATGTGCGGGGGCACCGGTTAGTTGAGGTAATATGTACATGTAGGTAGAGTTATAGAGAGAACAGTCTATGACTAGGATGGCTGGAGACTTTGACGATTTTTAGGGCCTTCGTCTGCCACCGCCTGGTATAGAGGTCGTGGATGGCAGGAGGCTTGGCCCCAGAGGTGTACTGGACCGTGCGCACTACCCTCTGTAGTGCCTTACGGTCGGAGGCCGAGCAGTTGCCGTACCAGGCAGTGATGCAACCGGTCAGGATGCTCTCGATGGTGCAGCTGTAAAACCTTTTTGAGGATCTGAGGACCCAAATCAGTCACTCATATATAGATGTCTATAGAGCCTGTCTCCATTCCTGATTTCTGTAACCATTAGCTTACATGTGTAATATTTGATACACTGACGATTTTGCAGGTTTTCCTACTTACAAAGCATGTAGAGGTCTGTAATGTTTATCATAGGTACACTTCAACTGTGAGAGACGGAATCTAAAACAAAAATCCAGAAAATCACATTGTATGATTTTTAAGTAATTAATTTGCATTTTATTGCATGACATAAGTATTTGATACATCAGAAAAGCAGAACTTAATATTTGGTACAGAAACCTTTGTTTGCAATTACAGAGATCATACGTTTCCTGTAGTTCTTGACCAGGTTTGCACACACTGCAGCAGGGATTTTGGCCCACTCCTCCATACTGACATTCTCCAGATCCTTCAGGTTTCAGGGCTGTCGCTGGGCAATACGGACTTTCAGCTCCCTCCAAATATTTACTATTGGGTTCAGGTCTGGAGACTGGCTAGGCCACTCCAGGACCTTGAGATGCTTCTTACGGAGCCACTCCTTAGTTGCCCTGGCTGTGTGTTTCGGGTCGTTGTCATGCTGGAAGACCCAGACACGACCCATCTTCAATGCTCTTACTGAGGGAAGGAGGTTGTTGGCCAAGATCTCGTGATACATGGCCCCATCCATCCTCCCCTCAAGCATCCCCAAAGAATGATGTTTCCACCTCCATGCTTCACGGTTGGGACGATGTTCTTGGGGGTTGCACTCATCCTTCTTCTTCCTCCAAACACGGCGAGTGGAGTTTAGACCAAAAAGCTATATTTTTGTCTCATCAGACCACATGACCTTCTCCCATTCCTCCTCTGGATCATCCAGATGGTCATTGGCAAACTTCAGACGGGCCTGGACATGTGCTGGCTTGAGCAGGGGGACCTTTGTGCGCTGCAGGATTTTAATCCATGACGGCGTAGTGTGTTACTAATGGTTTTCTTTGAGACTGGTCCCTGTTCTCTTCACAGGTCCTGCTGTGAAGTTCTGGGCTGATCCCTCACCTTCCTCATGATCATTGATGCCCCACGAGGTGAGATCTTGCATGGAGCCCAAGACCGAGGGTGATTGACCGTCATCTTGAACTTCTTCCATTTTCTAATAATGGCGCCCACAGTGGTTGCCTTCTCACCAAGCTGCTTGGGAATTGTGGTGCTGTAAAACCTTGGTAGAGCATGGGTGGAGTAGGCATTGTGGTTGCCGGAAAACCTTGGTAGAGCATGGGTGGAGTAGGCATTGTGGTGCTGGAAAACCTTGGTAGAGCATGGGTGGAGTAGGCATTGTGGTGCTGGAAAACCTTGGTAGAGCATGGGTGGAGTAGGCATTGTGGTACTGGAAAACCTTGGTAGAGCATGGGTGGAGTAGGCATTGTGGTGCTGGAAAACCTTGGTAGAGCATGGGTGGAGTAGGCATTGTGGTACTGGAAAACAATGCCTCTGAAATAAAATATCTTGATCAGACATATAATGCATTAGAGGTTGGGGCTGTCCAATCAGCCAAAGGCTAAACTCATCTACTAAGTTGTTAACTAACCCTGACTTAGCGAATAAACACATTATAATGCCTGGTTCAGTGGTTAACTAACCCTGACTTAGTGAATTAACACATTATAATGCCTGGTTCAGTGGTTAACTAACCCCTTAGTGAATTAACACATTATAATGCCTGGTTCAGTGGTTAACTAACCCTGACTTAGTGAATTAACACATTATAATGCCTGGTTCAGTGGTTAACTAACCCTGACTTAGTGAATTAACACATTATAATGCCTGGTTCAGTGGTTAACTAACCCTGACTTAGTGAATTAACACATTATAATGCCTGGTTCAGTGGTTAACTAACCCTGACTTAGTGAATTAACACATTATAATGCCTGGTTCAGTGGTTAACTAACCCTGACTTAGTGAATTAACACATTATAATGCCTGGTTCAGTGGTTAATAACCCTGACTTAGTGAATTAACACATTATAATGCCTGGTTCAGTGGTTAACTAACCCTGACTTAGTGAATTAACACATTATAATGCCTGGTTCAGTGGTTAACTAACCCTGACTTAGTGAATTAACACATTATAATGCCTGGTTCAGTGGTTAACTAACCCATTATAATGCCTGGTTCAGTGGTTAACTAACCTGACTTAGTGAATTAACACATTATAATGCCTGGTTCAGTGGTTAACTAACCCTGACTTAGTGAATTAACACATTATAATGCCTGGTTCAGTTGTTAACTAACCCTGACTTAGTGAATTAACACATTATAATGCCTGGTTCAGTGGTTAACTAACCCTGACTTAGTGAATTAACACATTATAATGCCTGGTTCAGTGGTTAACTAACCCTGACTTAGTGAATTAACACATTATAATGCCTGGTTCAGTGGTTAACTAACCCTGACTTAGTGAATTAACACATTATAATGCCTGGTTCAGTGGTTAACTAACCCTGACTTAGTGAATTAACACATTATAATGCCTGGTTCAGTTGTTAACTAACCCTGACTTAGTGAATTAACACATTATAATGCCTGGTTCAGTGGTTAACTAACCCTGACTTAGTGAATTAACACATTATAATGCCTGGTTCAGTTGTTAACTAACCCTGACTTAGTGAATTAACACATTATAATGCCTGGTTCAGTGGTTAACTAACCCTGACTTAGTGAATTAACACATTATAATGCCTGGTTCAGTTGTTAACTAACCCTGACTTAGTGAATTAACACATTATAATGCCTGGTTCAGTGGTTAACTAACCCTGACTTAGTGAATTAACACATTATAATGCCTGGTTCAGTGGTTAACTAACCCTGACTTAGTGAATTAACACATTATAATGCCTGGTTCAGTTAACTAACCCTGACTTAGTGAATTAATACATTATAATGCCTGGTTCAGTGGTTAACTAACCCTGACTTAGTGAATTAACACATTATAATGCCTGGTTCAGTGGTTAACTAACCCTGACTTAGTGAATTAACACATTATAATGCCTGGTTCAGTGGTTAACTAACCCTGACTTAGTGAATTAACACATTATAATGCCTGGTTCAGTGGTTAACTAACCCTGACTTAGTGAATTAACACATTATAATGCCTGGTTCAGTTGTTAACTAACCCTGACTTAGCGAATAGTTTAGTAGAAGCAGAAGAAGCAGAACAGGGTTATCACTGTTTTAACGTGGGGAACCGGGTCAGGAGAGTGAGGTCTCCCCTGTCTCCCATCAGAACAGGGTTATCACTGTTTTAACGTGGGGAACCGGGTCAGGAGAGTGAAGTCTCCCCTGTCTCCCATCAGAACAGGGTTATCACTGTTTTAATGTGGGGAACCGGGTCAGGAGAGTGAAGTCCCTGTCAGCCTGTCTCCCACCAGAACAGGGTTGTCACTGTTTTAACGTGGGGAACCGGGTTAAGTCTCCCCTGTCAGCCTGTCTCCCATCAGAACAGGGTTATCACTGTTTTAACGTGGGGAACCGGGTCAGGAGAGTGAAGTCTTCCCTGTCAGCCTGTCTCCCATCAGAACAGGGTTGTCACTGTTTTAATGTGGGGAACCGGGTCAGGAGAGTGAAGTCTCCCCAGTCTCCCATCAGAACAGGGTTGTCACTGTTTTAACGTGGGGAACCTGGTCAGGAGTGAAGTCTCCCCTGTCTCCCATCAGAACAGGGTTGTCACCGTTTTAAAGTGGGGAACCGGGTCAGGAGAGTGAAGTCTCCCCTGTCTCCCATCAGAACAGGGTTGTCACTGTTTTAATGTGGGGAACCGGGTCAGGAGAGTGAAGTCTCCGCTGTCTCCCATCAGAACAGGGTTGTCACTGTTTTAACGTGGGGAACCGGGTCAGGAGAGTGAAGTCTCCCCTGTCAGCCTGTCTCCCATCAGAACAGGGTTGTCACTGTTTTAACGTGGGGAACCGGGTCAGGAGAGTGAAGTCTCCCCTGTCAGCCTTTCTCCCATCAGTACAGGGTTGTCACTGTTTTAACGTGGGGAACCGGGTCAGGAGAGTGAAGTCTCCCCTGTCTCCCATCAGAACAGGGTTGTCACTGTTTTAACATGGGGAAAAGGGTCAGGAGAGTGAAGTCTCCCCTGTCTCCCATCAGAACACTGAATTACAGCTTCCCACGCAACAGCCATTTGAGCCTCATTTGCATATGTAAACCTGGCAGAGCTGTGTCTGCTGGCGAACTCCGCAGCACGAACTCCCAGGGTCTGTTCTCCCCCTTTCGGTACCAACCCCTCCACGTCCTCTGTCTCTACCCACATGTTCAACAGATGCTTAGCTGTGGATTGTCAGGTGGAACCACCCCTACACCCCTAGTACACCCCTAGTATACCCCTACACCCCTAGTATACCCCTACACCCCTAGTATACCCCTACACCCCTAGTATACCCCTACACCCCTAGTATACCCCTACACCCCTAGTACACCCCTACACCCCTAGTATACCCCTACACCCCTAGTATACCCCTACACCCCTAGTATACCCCTACACCCCTAGTATACCCCTACACCCCTAGTATACCCCTACACCCCTACTGAGCTGCAGGTTCAGTTGTGAGCTGCAGGTTCAGTTGTGAGCTGCAGATTCCTGAGCTGCAGGTTCAGCTGTGAGCTGCAGGTTTCAGCTGTGGGCTGCAGGTTCAGTTGTGAGCTGCAGGTTCAGTTGTGAGCTGCAGGTTCAGTTGTGGGCTGCAGGTTCAGTTGTGAGCTGCAGGTTCAGTTGTGAGCTGCAGGTTCAGTTGTGGGCTGCAGGTTCAGTTGTGAGCTGCAGGTTCAGTTGTGAGCTGCAGGTTCAGTTGTGGGCTGCAGGTTTCAGTTGTGGGCTGCAGGTTCAGTTGTGAGCTGCAGGTTCAGTTGTGAGCTGCAGGTTCAGGCTGCAGGTTCAGTTGTGAGCTGCAGGTTCAGTTGTGGGCTGCAGGTTCAGTTGTGAGCTGCAGGCAGGCTTTCAGTTGTGAGCTGCAGGTTCAGTTGTGAGCTGCAGGTTCAGTTGTGAGCTGCAGGTTCAGTTGTGGGCTGCAGGTTCAGTTGTGGGCTGCAGGTTTCAGCTGTGGGCTGCAGGTTCAGGACTCTCAGCTGAGGCATATGTGGTAGGGCCCATTGACTCCAAGTTTGTGTCTGAGAATCCATGTCAAAATCACCAGCTATAATGCTCTAGCCGAGCAACCATGGAGTTTCCATCCCGAATCATAGCTGTGATGTCATGTTTGTTGAGCCAATGTAAATACTTCCACGTGTCGGTGATGGTTTCCACCTTGCTGCCCTCTATGTCAGGTCCCTCTCAGGCTGAGGTGGAATTAATTTACTGTTTTCCTCACCTGGTTACTGGAGTTACCTGTGATGGTGATGAACTGTGGAGGGGCTGGAGTCTCCATGAGCATCTGAAGGCTGTTGTGTTTTGCCACAGCCTTCCACAGTCATACTGTCATTACTCAGCCTGGGAAGGACTGGATCAGGGACTCAGCGTGCAGAGAGGGAGCGGGCCGGGCTGCCAGCCTGCCAGACCAGGTCAAAGCTGTGTGGTACACCATCAACACGAGCTCTGAGCTGATATAGACTACCCCAGCTCTGCTCTGCTGCCAACTCTGCCCCCTGTCCTGCTCTCACCATCCTGCCCCCTGCTCTCACCCTCCTGCCCCCTGCTCTCACCCTCCGGCCCTGCTCTCACCCTCCTGCCCCCTGCTCTCACCCTCCTGCCCCCTGCTCTCACCCTCCAGCCCTGCTCTCACCCTCCTGCCCCCTGCTCTCACTCTCCTGCCCCCTGCTCTCACTCTCCTGCCCCATGCTCTCACCCTCCAGCCCCTGCTCTCACTCTCCGGTTCTGCTGAACACACAGCATCCCTCACACATTCAGCTAAAGACACAGTGTCCCTCACACGTTCTGCTGAACACACAGTGTCCCTCACACGTTTCAGCTGAACACACAGTGTCCCTCACATCCTCCTGGCCACAATGCCACTAACATCTCAGACTCCTCCTCTGCTCTCCACTTCCTGTCTCCCTGGCTGCTGGCCGTCCCCTCACACGTTCTGCTGAACACACAGCGTCCCTCACATCCTCCTGGCCACAATGCCAGTAACATCTCAGACTCCTCCTCTGCTCTCCACTTCCTGTCTCCCTGGCTGTTGGCCGTCCCCTCACACGTTCTGCTGAACACACAGCGTCCCTCACATCCTCCTGGCCACAATGCCACTAACATCTCAGACTCCTCCTCTGCTCTCCACTTCCTGTCTCCCTGGCCGTCCCCTCACACGTTCTGCTGAACACACAGCGTCCCTCACATCCTCCTGGCAACAATGCCACTAACATCTCAGACTCCTCCTCTGCTCTCCACTTCCTGTCTCCCTGGCCGTCCCCTCACACGTTCTGCTGAACACACAGCGTCCCTCACATCCTCCTGGCCACAATGCCACTAACATCTCAGACTCCTCCTCTGCTCTCCACTTCCTGTCTCCCTGGCTGCTGGCCGTCCCCTCACACGTTCTGCTGAACACACAGCGTCCCTCACATCCTCCTGGCCACAATGCCACTAACATCTCAGACTCCTCCTCTGCTCTCCACTTCCTGTCTCCCTGGCTGTTGGCCGTCCCCTCACACGTTCTGCTGAACACACAGCGTCCCTCACATCCTCCTGGCCACAATGCCACTAACATCTCAGACTCCTCCTCTGCTCTCCACTTCCTGTCTCCCTGGCTGTTGGCCGTCCCCTCTAACGTTCTGCTGAACACACAGCGTCCCCCACATCCTCCTGGCCACAATGCCAGTAACATCTCAGACTCCTCCTCTGCTCTCCACTTCCTGTCTCCCTGGCTGTTGGCCGTCCCCTCTAACGTTGCACGTTATATTTTTGGACATATCTGACATGACACAAATGATAGTCCCAAGTTCTAAATCTACCTAGATTTCATTTAATCTCCCGAGGCATTAGTACGGTCTCAATATGTGAAGGTCAATTAAAGGTCACCCTCACAATAGAGGTTTCAAACCTCTAGGGTGTTTCCTGCTTAGATAAAGGTTAAAGGTTAAATGAAAGGTCAGTGTTCACAGTGGACGTTTCCTGGTCTCTCTTGGCCACTCAGTCAATCAGCGACATGCTGGAGGTTCTTTCAACAACAGCCTATCTACTGGTCTCTACTGGTCTCTACTCAGTCTCTACTAGTCTATATTGGTCTCTACTGGTCTCTACTGGCCTCTACTCAGTGTCTACTGGTCTCTACTGGTCTCTACTGGTCTCTACTCAGTCTCTACTAGTCTATATCCGTTCTCTCCACTGGCTTCCAGTTGAAGCTCGCATCCGCTACAAGACCATGGTGCTTGCCTACGGAGCTGTGAGGGGAACGGCACCTCAGTACCTCCAGGCTCTGATCAGGCCCTACACCCAAACAAGGGCACTGCGTTCATCCACCTCTGGCCTGCTCGCCTCCCTACCACTGAGGAAGTACAGCTCCCGCTCAGCCCAGTCAAAACTGTTCGCTGCCCTGGCCCCCCAATGGTGGAACAAACTCCCTCACGACGCCAGGACAGCGGAGTCAATCACCACCTTCCGGAGACACCTGAAACCCCACCTCTTTAAGGAATACCTAGGATAGGATAAGTAATCCCTCTCACCCCCCTTAAGTTTTAGATGCACTATTGTAAAGTGACTGTTCCACTGGATGTCATAAGGTGAATGCACCAATTTGTAAGTCGCTCTGGATAAGAGCGTCTGCTAAATGACTTAAATGTAATGTAAATGTATATTGGTCTCTACTCGGTCTCTACTGGTCTCTACTCGTTCTCTACTCAGTCTCTACTCAGTCTCTACTAGTCTATATCGGTTTCTACTCGTTCTCTACTCAGTCTCTACTCAGTCTCTACTAGTCTATATTGGTTTCTACTCGGTCTCTACTGGTCTCTGCTCAGTCTATAGTCTGTCTCTACTCGGTCTCTACTGGTCTCTACTGGTCTCTACTCGGTCTCTACTGGTCTCTACTCGGTCTCTACTGGTCTCTACTTGGTCTCTACTGGTCTCTACTCAGTCTCTACGAGTCTATGTTGGTCTCTACCCGGTCTCTACTGGTCTCTACTCAGTCTCTACTAGTCTATATTGGTCTCTACTGGTCTATACTCTGTCTCTACTGGTCTATACTCTGTCTCTACTGTAGTTCCTCTACTAGTCTCAACTGGTCTCTACTGGTCTCTACTGGTCATATTGCACTCTATTCGGTCTCTACTCGGTATCTACTGGTCTCTACTGGTCCCTGTGTGGCCGGAGTTGTAGTCGCCGTCTACATTACAGCGGTTAATTATCCTGTAGTTCCTCTACTGGTCATACTGCACTCTACTGGTCTCTACTGGTCTCTACGGGTCTCTACTGGTCTCTACTGGTCTCTACTGGTCTCTACTCGGTCTCTACTCTGTCTCTACCTGGTCTCTACTGGTCTCTACTGGTCATACTGCACTCTACTCGGTCTCTACTGGTCTCTACTGGTCCCTGTGTGGCCGGAGTTGTAGTCGCCGTCTACATTACAGCGGTTAATTATCCTGTAGTTCCTCTACTGGTCTCAACTGGTCTCTACTGGTCTTTACTGGTCATACTGCACTCTACTGGTCTCTACTGGTCCCTGTGTGGCCGGAGTTGTAGTCGCCGTCTACACTACAGCGGTTAATTATCCTGTAGTTCCTTGTTGGCGCCGTGGGCGGGGCAAGTTGGATCCAAGCTCTCTCTCTCTCTCTTGGCATCCTCTCCCCTCAAAGGGCCGTACTCTGCGCCTGTTTCCCCTAGCTGAGATTTATACCCAACCTCTACCTGGTGGAGCTGTGTTGGCGGACAAGAGGAACGGAGAGGGAGCTTTTCCTTAGTCGCTCTGTGTGTTCAGCGTTAGGACTGAGAAACATTCCCATAGCGATGACAATGATACATATTGTGCTATTTAAAGCCTTGGCCCAGAGTCTGAGCCTGTTGCCTCATAAGTCATAAGGAGACCTACAGTCCAGGGAGGAAACATTATGTTATTATATAAAGGAGACCTACAGTCCAGGGAGAAAACATTGTTATTATATAAAGGAGACCTACAGTCCAGGGAGAAAACATTGTTATTATATAAAGGAGACCTACAGTCCAGGAAGAAAACATTGTTATTATAAATTACACTGTAGTTCAGTCTGTGTACAGTTGAATTAACAGAGGATGTAAGAATATAAATATTGTTGATTTTAATTAATTGAGTTTATTAAATAACATTCCCCCCCTCCCTGCCTCCAGAATACCATTAGTCATTATTTAATGAAGTGACATTAATCTGAGGGCTCTGTGCTCTTAGAGTGAACACTTCATTTAACGTCCGAATGTCTTCTATTTCCGCTTCTAATTAACGCCATGACGGAGGCCTGAGGAAAACAGAATAGCAGCTCACCCTGTTTCCACGTTTGACCAGAGCCCATAGGGTCTCTATACAGGAAATATGGTCTCTATACAGGAAATAGGGTCTCTATACAGGAAATAGGGTCTCTATACATGAAATAGGGTCTATACAGGAAATAGGGTCTCTATACAGGAAATAGGGTCTCTATACAGGAAATAGGGTCTCTATACAGGAAATAGGGTCTATACAGGAAATAGGGTCTCTATACAGGAAATAGGGTCTCCATACAGGAAATAGGGTCTATACAGGAAATAGGGTCTCTATACAGGAAATAGGGTCTATACAGGAAATAGGGTCTATACAGGAAATAGGGTCTATACAGGAAATAGGGTCTCTATACAGGAAATAGGGTCTATACAGGAAATAGGGTCTATACAGGAAATAGGGTCTCTATACAGGAAATAGGGTCACTATACAGGAAATAGGGTCTATACAGGAAATAGGGGGTCTATACAGGAAATAGGGTCTCTATACAGGAAATAGGGTCTCCATACAGGAAATAGGGTCTCCATACAGGAAATAGGGTCTATACAGGAAATAGGGTCTATACAGGAAATAGGGTCTCTATACAGGAAATAGGGTCTCTATACAGGAAATAGGGTCTATACAGGAAATAGGGTCTCTATACAGGAAATAGGGTCTATACAGGAAATAGAGTCTCTATACAGGAAATAGGGTCTCTATACAGGAAATAGGGTCACTATACAGGAAATAGGGTCTCTATACAGGAAATAGGGTCTCCATACAGGAAATAGGGTCTCTATACAGGAAATAGGGTCTATACAGGAAATAGGGTCTCTATACAGGAAATAGGGTCTATACAGGAAATAGGGTCTCTATACAGGAAATAGGGTCTATACAGGAAATAGGGTCTATACAGGAAATAGGGTCTCTATACAGGAAATAGGGTCTCTATACAGGAAATAGGGTCTATACAGGAAATAGGGTCTATACAGGAAATAGGGTCTCTATACAGGAAATAGGGTCTCTATACAGGAAATAGGGTCTATACAGGAAATAGGGTCTATACAGGAAATAGGGTCTATACAGGAAATAGGATCTCTATACAGGAAATAGGGTCTATACAGGAAATAGGGTCTCTATACAGGAAATAGAGTCTCTATACAGGAAATAGGGTCTCTATACAGGAAATAGGGTCGTTTGGAAACGCTCGGTGATAATAACAGATCCAGTCAGATCTGAGGACAAAGACCAACATGCAACAGATGAACTGGCCCAGAAATCTCATTACATTTAGCATGACTCATCAAATCAACAGATCCCCGAGGATGATCAAACCACTCAATGTGGTATTCATTTACAACGCTTTATTCTTTATTAAACAGAAACTGTAAGAGCGACATGTTCCCATGTCAGAGCAACATGTTCCCATGTTTCCATGTCAGAGCTACACATGCAACATGTTTCCATGTCAGAGCAACATGTTTCCATGTCAGAGCAACATGTTTCCATGTCAGAGCAACATGTTTCCATGTCAGAGCAACATGTTTCCATGTCAGAGCAACATGTTCCCATGTCAGAGCAACATGTTTCCATGTTTCCATGTCAGAGCAACATGTTTCCATGTCAGAGCAACATGTTTCCATGTCAGAGCAACATGTTTTCATGTCAGAGCAACATGTTTCCATGTCGACATGTTCCCATGTCAGAGCAACATGTTTCCATGTCAGAGCAACATGTTTCCATGTTTCCATGTCAGAGCAACATGTTTCCATGTCAGAGCAACATGTTTCCATGTCAGAGAAACATGTTTCCATGTCAGAGCAACATGTTTCCATGTCAGAGCAACATGTTTCCATGTCAGAGCAACATGTTTCCATGTCAGAGCAACATGTTTCCATGTCAGAGCAACATGTTTCCATGTTTCCATATCAGAGCAACATGTTCCCATGTCAGAGCAACATGTTCCCATGTCAGAGCAACATGTTTCCATGTCAGAGCAACATGTTTCCATGTTTCCATATCAGAGCAACATGTTCCCATGTCAGAGCAACATGTTCCCATGTCAGAGCAACATGTTTCCATGTCAGAGCAACATGTTTCCATGTCAGAGCAACATGTTTCCATGTTTCCATGTCAGAGCAACATGTTTCCATGTCAGAGCAACATGTTTTGTCAGAGAAACATGTTTCCATGTCAGAGCAACATGTTTCCATGTCAGAGCAACATGTTTCCATGTCAGAGCAACATGTTTCCATGTCAGAGCAACATGTTTCCATGTTTCCATATCAGAGCAACATGTTCCCATGTCAGAGCAACATGTTCCCATGTCAGAGCAACATGTTTCCATGTCAGAGCAACATGTTTCCATGTCAGAGCAACATGTTTCCATGTTTCCATATCAGAGCAACATGTTCCCATGTCAGAGCAACATGTTCCCATGTCAGAGCAACATGTTCCCATGTCAGAGCAACATGTTTCCATGTCAGAGCAACATGTTTCCATGTCAGAGCAACATGTTCCCATGTCAGAGCAACATGTTCCCATGTTTCCATGTCAGAGCAACATGTTTCCATGTCAGAGCAACATGTTTCCATGTCAGAGCAACATGTTTCCATGTCAGAGCAACATGTTTCCATGTCAGAGCAACATGTTCCCATGTCAGAGCAACATGTTTCCATGTCAGAGCAACATGTTTCCATGTTTCCATGTCAGAGCAACATGTTTCCATGTCAGAGCAACATGTTTCCATGTCAGAGCAACATGTTTTCATGTCAGAGCAACATGTTTCCATGTCAGAGCGACATGTTCCCATGTCAGAGCAACATGTTTCCATGTCAGAGCAACATGTTTCCATGTTTCCATGTCAGAGCAACATGTTTCCATGTCAGAGCAACATGTTTCCATGTTTCCATGTCAGAGAAACATGTTTCCATGTCAGAGCAACATGTTTCCATGTCAGAGCAACATGTTTCCATTCAGAGCAACATGTTTCCATGTCAGAGCAACATGTTCCATGTTTCCATGTCAGAGCAACATGTTTCCATGTCAGAGCAACATGTTCCCATGTCAGAGCAACATGTTCCCATGTCAGAGCAACATGTTTCCATGTCAGAGCAACATGTTTCCATGTCAGAGCAACATGTTTCCATGTCAGAGCAACATGTTCCCATGTTCCCATGTCAGAGCAACATGTTTCCATGTCAGAGCAACATGTTCCCATGTCAGAGCAACATGTTCCCATGTTTCCATGTCAGAGCAACATGTTTCCATGTCAGAGCAACATGTTTCCATGTTTCCATGTCAGAGCAACATGTTCCCATGTCAGAGCAACATGTTCCCATGTCAGAGCAACATGTTCCCATGTCAGAGCAACATGTTTCCATGTTTCCATGTCCAACATGTTCCCATGTCAGATCAACATGTTCTCAGTCAGAGCAACATGTTCCCATGTCAGAGCAACATGTTTCCATGTCAGAGCAACATGTTTCCATGTCAGAGCAACATGTTCCCATGTCAGAGCAACATGTTCCCATGTCAGAGCAACATGTTCCCATGTCAGAGCAACATGTTTCCATGGGCAATGGTCTCAAAGCTGTGGTTATGTCCCAAATGGACCCAGGTCTATAAAGTAGTGCACTACCCCTATGGGTCCTGGTCTAAAGTAGTGCACTACCCCTATGGGCCCTGGTCTAAAATAGTGCACTACCCCTATGGACCCTGGTCTAAAGTAGTGCACTACCCCTATGGGCCCTGGTCTAAAGTAGTGCACTAACCCTATGGGCCCTGGTCTAAAATAGTGCACTACCCCTATGGGCCCTGGTCTAAAGTAGTGCACTACCCCTATGGGCCCTGGTCTAAAGTAGTGCACTACCCCTATGGGCCCTGGTCTAAAGTAGTGCACTACCCCTATGGGCCCTGGTCTAAAGTAGTGCACTACCCCTATGGGCCCTGGTCTAAAGTAGTGCACTACCCCTATGGGCCCTGGTCTAAAGTAGTGCACTACCCCTATGGGCCCTGGTCTAAAGTAGTGCACTACCCCTATGGGCCCTGGTCTAAAGTAGTGCACTATACAGGAATATGGTTCCATTTGGGCCATGAGAAAGTATTTGAGTCGAAGGAAGCTGTTTGAAGTTAATTAGAGCTGGCCAGGCTAATTCAGTTAGCTACTGATTAGTGCACTTCCACTTCAACAAGGACATTGTTAATACACTGTGTGTGTGTGTGTGTGTGTGTGTGTGTGTGTGTGTGTGTGTGTGTGTGTGTGTGTGTGTGTGTGTGTGTGTGTGTGTGTGTGTGTGTGTGTGTGTGTGTGTGTGTGTGTGTGTGTGTGTGTGTGTGTGTGTGCGTGCGTGTGTGTGTGTGTGCCCACCAACAAATAGCCCAAAATGATCCAATCAGTTAAAGCACAATGTATTTCTGAAAGCCTTCCCTTATTTGGATCTATCTGGCATCGAAGCCCCTCAGAATGGACTGGTATTATATAGTATGGAACACAGAACATATGGAATACATAGAACACACAGAACACAAAGAACAATCAGAACACACAGAACACACAGAACAAACAGAACACATAGAACACACAGAACACATCGAACAAACAGAACACACAGAACACATAGAACAATCAGAACACACAGAACACATCTAACAAACAGAACACACAGAACACATCGAACACATAGAACACACAGAACACATCGAACAAACAGAACACACAGAACACATAGAACACACAGAAAAAAATAGAACACATCGAACACACAGAAAAAAATAGGGTGTACTATTTGGGCAGAGCAACATTTAGAACACTATTTGTTCTGTGGGCAGAGCAACATTTAGCCGGCGGTGCAGTGACAGAGAGAGGAACCACCGCTGTAAACACAGAACAACATTTAGCTGGCAGTGCAGTAACAGAGAGAGGAACCACCGCTGTAGAACACAGAACAACATTTAGCCGGCGGTGCAGTAACAGAGAGAGGAACCACCGCTGTAGAACACAGAATAACATTTAGCTGGCGGTGCAATGACAGAGAGAGGAACCACCGCTGTAGAACACAGAACAACATTTAGCTGGCGGTGCAGTAACAGAGAGAGGAACCACCGCTGTAGAACACAGAACAACATTTAGCTGGCGATGCAGTAACAGAACCACCGCTGTAGAACACAGAACAACATTTAGCTGGCGGTGCAGTGACAGAGAGAGGAACCACCGCTGTAGAACACAGAACAACATTTAGCTGGCGGTGCAGTAACAGAGAGAGGAACCACCGCTGTAGAACACAGAACAACATTTAGCTGGCGGTGCAATGACAGAGAGAGGAACCACCGCTGTAGAACACAGAACAACATTTAGCTGGCGGTGCAGTGACAGAGAGAGGAACCACCGCTGTAGAACACAGAACAACATTTAGCTGGCGGTGCAATGACAGAGAGAGGAACCACCGCTGTAGAACACAGAACAACATTTAGCTGGCGGTGCAATGACAGAGAGAGGAACCACCGCTGTAGAAAAGGGTCATATTGTTTCTGGTTCTGGTTTACGACCCGTTCAGAGAGCCATATTGTTTCTGGTTTACGACCCGTTCAGAGAGCCATATTGTTTCTGGTTCTGGTTCTGGTTTACGACCAGTTCAGAGAGCCATATTGTTTCTGGTTTACGACCCGTTCAGAGAGCCATATTGTTTCTGGTTTACGACCCGTTCAGAGAGCCATATTGTTTTGGTTCTGGTTTACGACCCGTTCAGAGAGCCATATTGTTTCTGGTTTACGACCCGTTCAGAGAGCCATATTGTTTCTGGTTTACGACCCGTTCAGAGAGCCATATTGTTTCTGGTTTACGACCCGTTCAGAGAGCCATATTGTTTCTGGTTCTGGTTTACGATCCGTTCAGAGAGCCATATT